>NC_133619.1:319896151-320159450 GCF_048593235.1 Sminthopsis crassicaudata
TTTTTTTTAATTTTTCTCTTTGTATCCCTAGTATCAGTATCAGTATTGAATATAATATGCACTTGCAAAGTCTTTTCATTCACTCATTCAAATTAAAATATTTTATTATTTTATAGTATTTTACATTTACTTATCTGTGCATATGTTTCCCTCAGTAGACATTTTAATTTTTTCCCCTTAGCCAAGGGGCAAAGTTTATTGTAATTTTAATGTAATTACAAGCAAACTGAATTCTAAGAGAATTCAGCAAAAAAACAGAAGCAAGGAGACACATTTATCCAACTTTCCATCATAGATATGCTAATTCTATGGCTCATAGGTAAGAAGGAGGAGAGACCTCCGAAATTTATTTCTCACTGACAAGATTATCAGTCACCAATGAATTGAGGAGTAGTCTCCAGAATCAATAGACTTTAAAACTCCTTGAGGGCAAGGATTATTTTGAGCTCCAGTATCTAGCACAATCTTTGGCATATAGTGAGTATATAATAAATACTTGTTGAATCCCAATGAGAGAGAAAGCTGCTAGGATGATCTCTCAGAACAATCTTAAAAGGCTCTGTTATGCTAGTAGAATGCAAACTTCTACAAAATGAAAGAAAATACAAGATGTCATATGACAAATGCTAAGTGAATGGTAAAGCAGGTGCCACCAAGAGTTCACAGGAGGGAATGCATCTGTCAGGGGTCAGAGAAGGTCTGCACTGACACATTAATTCCTTCAGTCTTGATAAAAGATAAGACAAAGCTAGAATCACACTACTGAGTAGTTTTTCTCTCTAATGAATTGGCTCCAAATTGACAAGAGCAGGAGGAAGAACTAGAGAAGGGAATTCAAGAAAGTGGTGGCAGGATTTCTCTAAAGACCTCATCTTTAAGGTCTAAAGACATAAGGTTTTTATCCTTGAAGAGTGGCAACACTTGAAGTCTGCTCAACTTGTCCAATGGCAAGAAAATATATAACATAAATAGACAATTCTACATTTAAATTAAATCTAGACACCACACCCAGAAAAGCTACACAAGGTCAGCCCCTGATTTCCAGATGAACATCTCTCAGAAAACAGACCAAAAACTCTCCTCCTCTAGAATGTCCCTGACATATCTCCAACTGCTCTATCATGATATGGACAAGTTGGGTCAAATGAATGCATAGCCAACAAGGAGAACAACGAGATAAGATGAAATAAATAACACTATTAAACTATTCTTATGATAGAAAAGTAGGAAGTACTGGTGATATTATTACTTATTTCAGTTTCAAAAAATATGTAAAACTGAAGAGCAAAGGGATATTATTTTCATTTTAGAGAATGATATCCTTTCCCCTATTTATAAAAGAGTTGAGAGAATACTTGTTCTCTTGATCTTCTTGAAAGTATCTCAGAAAGTCTATGCATATTGTTTTCCTCTTTTCTTCTCCTATTTCCCAGCAGAGTGGAAAGTAAACTATTGCTAACAGGTTAAAAGACTTTTTGCTTCTTCTACCTACTCAGAACTTTCAATATACAAGTATTACCCAAAGTGACTGTAAGAAAGATGAATTTTTTAAAAAGAGGATATATTTCCTTTTCTGTTAATTTTCTAGATATTCCTGAGCATCTTCTCATTCCAATGTATGTTCTTCTGTGTATGTACTTTTTCTGACTATGGCTCAGCTAGAAGCTGATGAAAGTAAGGTTATCATGTAAAGCAATTATTTCATTAAGCTAATTTTAATTTTGATGACTAGGAATTCAAATATTTGCCTACAAATGTGCATGTATATATGTATAAATCTGTATATATCCACATATATTTTTATATAAATTTAATACATTTTCACTCTCGTTTTCAAAGAAGGATCTGTGTGAAAATAAGTTGTTGGATATAATTTACCAAAATATACTTGTGAGAAAGCTCAAAGATCCAAGATTCCCTAGGATTAAGAGGCTCACTGATAATGGAGAAGAAAAATCTAGGCCCATGAAGGAACAGTAGAATTTAGATAAACAAATAATATAGTGAAGTAGCACGCACAATGGCAGGAAGAGGACAAGGAGGAAAAGTGGGGGTCCCTATTAGAGATTTTCACAAGATAAAATTAGAAAAGAATGTAGGGATCAGACTGGGAAGGATATGTACGTGGCAGGTTAAAGACTGGATTTTTTTCTTATAGGCTGCAATTTGAGATAACTCATGTGTAAAATGATTGGGCCCTGGAGAACAGTAGTGGAATTGGAAGTGGAAAGGACAGAATTAATAAACTATCCTGATTGTACATAAGGAAAAATCTAGAAGAGCTTCAATGTTCTGAGCCATGGTGATCCTAACAAAAACAGAGAAGTCCGAAGAGGAATTTAATTTTGGAGAATATACATAATTTTGGTTTTAGGCATCTTTTACATATAGCAGAGACTCCTTTATGGTACTACTGATTAGTACCACAGTACTAGAGATTAGAATAAATATTGATGCCAAAACCTATGTTCTAGAATTAACATCCTTTATTAGAGGTTAATTCTGTTATATAAGAACTTAATTTAATTTTAAAGATACATAAACTGATCTATTAAAATTCAAATCCATGGAGTATAATGAAATGATGCTGTATCATGTTTTAATTAGCATAGAAAAAGCTTAGACAAAGGGATTCAAAGAAAGCAAATCAAGTGCAAGAGAAATAAACGCTTCCATGCTAAACTTTTAAGTAGCTGAGTGAATTAGATCTTTCAAACATAGCTCCAAAATAGCTTTAGTGTCTTGAATACCTCACCTTCTTCATAAGCTTCATCATGGTCCACAAGCTGCTCTGTTGTTTCTAAATCTATGACTTTGCTCCATGGTCTTCTTGGAGAAAATACTTCAGAAACTGCAAGCTCTGAGGCCTTCTCAACCCTCTTTAAATGAAAATTAAAAAAAAAAAAAAATTAAGAACGACAAGTATTTTGTTTAACAGAATTCTTAGTCTACATAATAATCTGATTCTCTGCTGATAGCTAAAATACTTTCACATTTAGTTTCAGAGAATTTCTGCTTTGTGAAAATTACATCCTAGAGTTTAAATAATTTATCCAGGGGAAAAACTCCTTGGTCATTTTTCATCATCAATATTAAACTCTGATATTTTACCTAATTTTATTCAATGTCTATGTTCTTATATTTTCACATGATGAGATTAATTAAACATTGTAGTAATGTTCACTTAAATACTATTGGTATAACTAATGAAACCTGGACTTAAACTAACTTAATTCCATAATATTAATTGTAATATTATTTATAATATAATTATGAAATCCATAATATTAAGAAATATGTCCTCAGGAGGGAGAAAAGAAAATTTATTGCAGGTTGCTACTTGTGAATAAGAACCAACATTGTTTAACATACATTATTTTAGAATTTGAAGTAACCTCAGTTTAACATTCTCGTTTTGCAAATGAAGAGACTAGCATTTAAATCAAGGTCATGCCTCCCAGGATAGTGCTCTTTCCACTAAATTGATATGCTTGATAACACTAGTTCTGGTGTCAGAGTTATGTGGTACAGCTTATAAGGAAGACATGAGAGGCCATGTGGCCTTGGGAGTGATGTACTTGGAAATGATGTGTTTCTTCTCTTAGGTTATCCTGCCTCAGTTTACTCTCTCTGACCAGGATGCTATGACTATAAATATCGTTGGCTTGCTAGATAACAGCCTGTTGTTGGTCAGTAATAATAGTGTTTTAAAGACTAAAAGCAGGCACAGAACAAAATTGGGTGTTCCCCACTTAATCTAGTGATGTTTTAGGCCTAAAAACATACCTCCAGCAGGTTGTCTCTCTCCTCCCACCCCAACCTGTGAGCTCTACCCAGAGAATTATGGGGATTAGACCTGCATACTAAGTCAGAATCAGGTCACTCAAACTCCACCTCTAAGCCATAAAATCAGCATATCAGTGACATGAAGTAACCAGTTTCTCTAATTTTTTCCTATAAATTTATCTCTTTGTCCCTGGTTCTATGCTAACTTCTTTTGGAATTTAACCTGCTGTAATTGGTGTTTCAATTATAGTAAACTTTATCTTTTGACTTGGAGATGGGTCTGAGCCTGCAAATTTTTTTGAGATACCTTGTGAGATACCTTTTTGGGATCCCCTTGAACCTAACAAGAGAAGCTGGATTCAAACCTTGCTTCTGATGCTTATTACCTGACATTTTAAGCTAGTTATTTTACTTGCCTCAGCCTTAATTTCCTGAAATGTAAAAATAAGGGTTAAAGAAAATGGGACTCCAAGGTCTATTCTGACTCATTATTCTAGGGAATCTATGATTCTAGAATAAGTGGGGAGGACAAATTCATAGTTTGGCCTTCACTCTTCTCTAATGTACTTTATACCTCATGAACACAAAAAAATAAAGCTTTAGAGGTTTTATGCAGGGGAAGTCCTAAGATATTACTTTATTTCTCTCATGATTAAGTTAATATCCTATCATACATCTAGTGGGCATTATATGTTTCTATTTCCAGGATTGCAACCCTTTTCTCTCAGCCCCTATATTCAATTGGTTAAGGCTTGCCAATTTTATCTGTAATTATTTCTCACCTGCGCCCCCTTCTTTTGACACTACCATTGCCTTAGGGCAGACCCTTATCATCTTATGCCAGGACTATTGCAACAGCCTTCTTTTTGGTCTCCCTGACTCGGATCTCTCTAACTGTAGTGCTACTCCACTCAATTGTCAAAGAGATCTTCCTAATTCAAAGGTATAACATGTTATTGTTCAGTTTTTTCAGGTGTATCTGGATTCTTCAGGATCCCAATTGGGATTTTCTTGGCAGATTTACTGGAATGGTTTGCCATTTCCTTCTCCAGCTCATTTTACAGGTGAGGAAACTGAGGCAAGTGTTAAGTGATGTGTCTGAGATACAATCTAAAGGTATGACATGCCATCCCACTATTCAATAAAGTCCAGTGGCTTCCAGTGATTACCTACAGGATCAAACACAAAACCTCTATGTGACATACAAAGCTCTTGATCCACCTCCTCCCTGGATCCCCCTCATACTTAGACATGTACTCTGAGATCCAGTGACACTGGCATTCTTAGTTTATATAACAAGATAATCCATTTTACAACTCTGGACATTTATACTCATTCCTGAAATACTCTACCTTCTCATTTCTGCCTCTTGGATTCCCTGGCTTTGTCCAAGTCCCAACTAAAATTCCATCTTCTACAGAGAGCTTTTCTGGATTTCTCTCAACACTAGTGCCCTTCCTTATAAAGATTATTTCCAATTTATCCTGTCTGTAGCTTGTATGTATTTGTCTGCATGTTGTCTCCATTAAACTGTGAATTCCTTGGGCTGTATGAGCAGGGACTATTTTTTTTTTTGCCTTTTTTTTATATTCCCAAACACAGTGCCTGGCACATAATAAGTACTAAGGATGAAGATAGGAGAGCAACAAAGAAAAGAAAAATGGTTTCTGGAAACTCTTTTATAATCACTACACTTGGAATTTAGCTTCATAGTCCTAGGTATATTTATAAAAGAAGAAATGATTATGGGGACAGAGCCAAGATGGCAGAGAAGGCACACATGAGATTCTGAGCTCCTCTCATACCCTCATTACGAATTTTTAAAATCAGCCTCAAAAATAGCGCTAGACTGGTAAGGTTCACAATGATCAGAAGTACTATAACTCACCAGCTGAAGATAATCTGGAATATCACCAGAAAAGGTTGGACCTGAGGTGGTGGGAGTAGACCAGCGCAGAGCAGGGAGAGAATCAGGAGCAGGGCCGTCTCTGTGGTTGGAAGGTTTACATAGAGCTCTCTGCCATAGCCTGACTGCTTTGCTTTGGTGGCGGAGTAGTAGACCAGCAGAGAAGTTGGAGCCTAGGGTAGAGGGTACACTGAGGGATGCCAGAGCCTGAGAGGATCTGGCTGCGCCCACCTAGGACCAGAAGTGACTCAGCACAGATCATAACATAGCTCTTGGCAGCATTCTGCAGCTAGGGGCTCTTGTTGGGGGGCAGTCACACACAGCAGGGGCACAGCCTGGGGCAGCCTCTCATCTGCACAATGAGGGGCTGGGGGTGGTGGTGTAGTAGAATTTCCCCAGCTCAACTATGCTGCCCAGGCAGGGACACTTTCTGTGTGGTGAGGGATAGGGCAACCGCTAATACTCAAAGCGGGCATTGTAGGGGGACAGGGATACTTTTGCTGCTTAACCTCTAGCCCCAAGGCAGTCATTAATCCTCACAGAGAGGCTCCTGGCAGGGCACTTGCACAGCTCAGCCCTTGATACCTAGGCCTATTCACTTCCCCAGGCCTATTTACTTTCTTGTGGAGCTCTTCCCAGAGCACTACCAAAGCTTGGCTGCTCCTTGCAGCCCATTGAGAGGACAATTACTGTCCATATACCCATCCTTGCTCTGCAGAGGAAGCTGGTAACCTCCTTGCCCTGAAGGCAGACCCTAAAGGCTTTAAAAAAAAAATGAGTAAAAAAATGAAGAAAGAGAGCGGTTAACTCCTGGGAAACTAATAGAAAACAGCTTCCAGACAATACCCTAAATAAAGTTCTCCTAGAAGAGACTATTAAAAATCTCAAAAAAAAAAAAAAAGCTAGAAGAAAAATGGGGAAAGGAAAGAGAAGCTATGCAAGAGAGTAACAACCTCCTGAAATGTGAATTGGAAAAGGTAAACAACTTCCTGAAATGTGAATTGGAAAAGGTAAAGAATTCACAGGAAGTTCAGGGAAACAGAATTAGGGAATTGGAAAAGGTAAAGAAATCACAGGAAAGTGGGATCTGTGAATTGGAAAAGATAAAGAATTCCCAAGAAAGTAGGAATTGTGAATTGGAAAAAGAAAATAACTCACTAAAACCAAATTTAGTGAAATGGAAACAAATTCCATAGAGCAAAACAACTCATTTAAAAACTCAATTGGACATATACAAAAAGAAGTAAAAAAAAGCTAATGAAGTAAATAACTAATTAAAAATCAGAACTGAACAAATAGAAATGAATGATTCATTCAGACACCAAAAATCAGTCAAGCAAAACCAAAAAAAAATGAAAATCTGGAGAAAAATGTCAAATATTTACTTGCCAAAATGATAGACCTGGAAAATAGATCTAGGAGAGATAATCTGAGGATTATTGGACTTCCCGAAAATTATGATGAAAAAAAAGAGCCTGATACTATTTTACAGGAAATCATCAAAGAGAACTGCCCAGAGGTAATAGAACCAGAAGGTAAAATAGGCATTGAAAGAATTCATTGAACACCTTCTGGAAAAGACCCTAAAAACAAAACAAAACAAAACAAAACAAAAACTCCACAGAACATTATGGCCAAATTTCAGAACCATCAGGCTAAGGAAAAAATATTACAAACAGCCAGGAAAAAACAATTCAAATACCAAGGTGCCACAATAAGGGTCACTTAAGATCTGGCTGCCTCTACATTAAAGGATCAAAAGGACTGGAATCTGATATTCTGAAAGGCAAAAGAACTTGGAATGCAACCAAGAATAAACTACCCAGCTAAGTTTAGCATTTTCTTCCATGGAAGAAGATGGACATTTAATGAAACAGATGAATTCCATATGCTTCTAAGGAAAAAACCAGATCTAAACAAAAAATTTGATCTCTAATCATAGGACTCAAGAGATGCAGAAAAAGGTAAAAGGAACTCTTCAGAACTGTATTTCTGTTGTGGATATACACTAAGACTACATGTATAATTTGATTTTACTGATATAACCAAAAAAAAAAAAAAAAAAAAAAAAAAGGAAGTAGAAATGGAAAGGGGATAGTTCAGAAAAAGGGGAGATAAAAAGAGGGAAACTACATCCCACAAAGAGGTAAAAAAAAAACCTATCCTATCTGAGGGAAGTTAGAGAGGGGGAGGAACATTGTGTGAGCCTTACTCTTATCAGAATTGGCTCAAAGAGAAAATAATTGACATATTGGTTTTACAGAAAATTCTCTATCACCTCATTAAAAAGGGGGAGAGGAAAAAGGAAAAGGAAAAAGGGAAAGGGATTTAAAGGGAGGAGGGAGGGCTGCATGACCCACGTGGGGCTCATAAGTTTAATATTGGGGAAGGGGTTCAGGGTGGGCAAGGGAAAAAAAACATAATCTGGAGATAATATGATGGCAGGAAATACAGATGTAGTAATTTTAACTATAAATGTGAATGGAATGAACTCTCCCATTAAGCGGAGACGGATAGCAGACTGGATCAACAATATGTTGTTTACAGGAAACACATTTAAAGCAGGGAGATACATACAGAATAAAAGGTAAAAGGCTGGAGCAGAATCTATTATGCTTCAAGCAAAGTCAAAAAAGCAGAGGTAGCCATCCTTATCTCAGATCAAGCAAAAGCAAAAATTGATCTAATCAAAAGAGATAAGGAAGGAAACTATATCTTGCTAAAGGGTAGCATAGATAATGAAGCAATATCAATACTAAATATATTTGCACCAAGTGGTATAGCATCTAACTTCCTAAAGGAGAAGTTAAGAGAGTTGCAAGAAGAAATAGACAGCAAAACTATACTAGTGGGAGATCTCAACCTTGCACTCTCAGAATTAGATAAATCAAACCACAAAACAAATAAGAAAGAAATTAAAGAGGTAAATAGAATATTAGGAAAATTAGGTATGAGTGATCTTTGGAAAAAACTCAATGGTGACAGAAAGGAGTATACTTTCTTCTCATCAGTCCTGGAACCTATACAAAAATTGACCATATATTAGGACATAAAGACCTCAAAATTAAATGCAGGAAGGCAGAAATAGTAAAGGCTTTCTTTTCAGATCATGATGCAATAAAAACTACATTCAACAAAAAGTTAGGGGTAAATAGATCAAAAAGTAATTAAAAGAGGAAATGATTAATGAGATAAAAAAAAAAAAACCTAGACAGAAAATGCAGCTGGATTAGATCATGTGTATAAAAAGGAGATTCATAAAGGAGGTAATACAATTATGAGGGCACTTAATAATTGATTTATTGGGTAGCTGAATAAAAAGATACCAGTTATGAGAAAAAATCTTGTTCCTTATTGATAGTGAAAAAACAATAACCTAGAAATTATCAATGATTACTGATTCTCTTCTACATAAAATTTTTATCAAATATTATGTCAAGTACATTCTTGATGAGGTTATTAGTAAGGATTAATTTACACATGATATTTCACAGTACACTACACCTTTATCATCACACAATTGACTGAAAAATATGGAGAATAGTTCCACTGTGCTTATTATCAGATCACAAAAGGTATTTGATACGTTAGAGAAAAATACTGCCTTAAAGATTTTTTTTTCAACAAGCTGTTTCCCATTCATACATCAAAATCACTCAATATTACTTAAAATTTAAAACAGGCAAGACAACTTTGCTAGATGAAATTCAACAAATTTCTCCTAGAAACAAAGCCTATTTTAAAAATATCAATGCTATAGCAATGTTGTAACTGCTTGCAACTAGTCATGAAAGATAACATCTTCAAAGAACTAAAAATCAGTATTGCTCAGAAGGAAATGGAGTTATTGATTCTTTGTGAGTGAGGAGACTAAAATACATAATAAATAAGGAAATAAAAAAAGAGCAGTTGTATCAAAGTCAAATGGAAATGGCCATGAATCCCTGTCTCATTGTAAGCAACATTAAGATGAGATCATGGCGCTGAGTTTAAATATCATGTCTCTCCCAATAGATTGAAAACTTTGTATACCACTAATAGTCTGCCACTAAGTTCAGCTTATTTGAATTTATCACTTGGTCAGGGTAATAGATATTTTAGGGGAGAACTCTCTTGAAGTTGATTTTGAAAATGAACTTTCTGGAGCAGCCCCACTGGCTTAATTGTTAACAAATAAAAGCTAAGTTTTAGTTGGTGAGGACAATTATATGCAGAAAATCTCTTTAAATATTTAAAGAAGGAGAGGGAAAGAAATTCTCCCCCTACCCTGGGCAATTTAAAAAATAATAGGACATAAGTAAATTGTGGATGTCAAGATACTAATAAAACTAATTCATTTGAAGATTAATGAAAACTTTAAGATATAATCTGACTCAAAAACTTCTCTACTGGCTAGAATATTTGCTACTTAGGGCTGCTAAGGATGTTTATCCTAAGTTGTATACTTTAGAAAATATGTTTTATTTTTATGAACTTGAAAAGCATGAGTGTTTCTATATCTTCCTTCCCATTTTTCCTTTGTGGTTGTTTTAATTACTATTGCTATTATTTTATTCTGTAACTGCCTCTCTTGCCCCCTTATCCACCTTTATGAAAAACATTACCATCAAGAAAAAAAAAAAGAAAAATCATATATAGATTAGGTCCAAAAATGTTAGTCTCAATGTGAATTTCAAGTTCCCAAAGTTTTAGATGTAAGAACTTTTTCAGAAATATCTCTAGAAATTTCCCCTTTCTTCCCCCATCTCTCATTCCAAATTACCTATTTTCCTCTATGGGCACTGATTTTTATTTTTATTTATTTATTTTTTTTTGGGTACAAAACATTTCAAAATCTATCTGATTATCCATTTTTATCTCTGTGGCCCTTTCTACTCTTGTTCAGACAATAACTCTTCCACTTATTTTGCCTATGAAAAGTATCTGAACTGATACTATAAAAGACTTACAACTTCCCTAAAACTATTTCAGATATCCTAGAACTATCAAATAATAATGGTGACAATGGAAATCTTTAATTTATTCCTGATCTTTCTGGAAAGGTCATTCCATTATTTCTAGATAACATCAGAACTAAATAGTCCCAATTCTTGGTTTTAGATGCTTTTTATTATATTGAAGGAAAGGCCATTTATTCCTGTGCTTTTAACATAAGGGATGATACATTTTTCAGAGGCTTTTAAAATTTATATTGATTTTATAATATATTTATAGTTTTCATAAAATTAAACCAACCCAATATTTCTGCTATAAAAATGTGGTTATGATGTATAATTTTTAATACATAGCTACAGCCTCTTTGCTAATATTTTATTCAATATATTTTGTTTCAATATATTTATTGTTAGTCATTAGAGATATTGGTTTATAGTTTTCTTTTTTTTTTGCTTTATTTTTCAATTTGTTATCAGGATTGTATCTGTCTCATAGGAAGAGTTTGGTAGTCCCTATTTTTGCAGAACCGTATATTGTTGGAGTTAATTGGATAGAAGTTACTTTAAAATCTGTTGGATCCTGGAAATTTTTTCATTGAAAGTTCTTTTATAGTTTGTTTAATTTATTTTTTTCTGAGAAGAGGTTATTTAAAATTTCTATTTCTTGTTCTATTAATTTGGATATTTTATACTTTCAGAACTATTCCATCATTCCATTTAAGTTTTTAGTTTTGTAGACATATAATTGGGCAAAGTAGTTTACAATTTCATTTCATTTTTTTTGTTATTTGTATTGAATTTTCCTGATTATTTTTTTCTCAATGTCATTTCAATTTTGTGTATGTTTGATTTTCAGAGCTTTTTTTCTATTCAGTTGAAGTTTTTTGATTTGTTGTTCCAGCATTTTGAAATTGCATTCCTAATTCATTAATCTCTTCCATCTTTTGTTGACTAAAGGGTTGGAAATATAAATTTCCCTCTACTGGCTATTTCCTCCTTTTCCCAAAAGTTCTGGTATTGTTATCATTTTCTTTGATCAAAATATTTAGTTTCTATTTATTCTCTGATCTATATATTCTTTAAGATTGGATTGCTTAGTTCCCATCTAAGTCTGAATCCTTTTTCAAATGCCCTTTATTCATCATAACTGTTTTTAATTAACAAATGGTGTTTAATATTTGTTTTTGCTGCATTTATGAGGCTTTTTGTACTCTAGTATGAGACATTTCTCAAATGCTTTGCATATGTGAGAAACAAGTATTTTCTTTTCTTGCCCATTCCCATTCATTAATCACCTGAGATCTATCATAGTTAAGTTTTCTAAAAAATATTTCAAATTCTTTTGTTTAGCTTTTTGTTAGTTATCTATTGGAAAAGGGTATATTGAAGTTTCCAACTATTATGATTTTGCTATGGCTTTCTCTCTGTAACATGACTTTTACTTTAAATATTAAGATCCTGTGCCATTCAGCATATTACTTCATGATGATGTTCCTTTAAGCATAATGTAGTTTCCTATTTATGTCTTTTGATCATATCTGTTTTACTGTTGTCTTGCTTGAGATAATGCCACCCCTGCTTTTTTTTAATATGTTCAAGTAACAATAAATTCTGGTGTACCTTTTCTTTTTAATTCTATGTACATATTTGTTTCAAGTTCTTTATGAAAACCATTGATTTTGTTTTCTAATCAATTTTCCTACTCTTCAGTTTTATTGGAGAGTTCATCATATTCATGTTCTCAATTACTGGAATACACAGTGGGAAAAAAATGAGAAAATGTATTTCCTTCTACTGTATCCACTGATATTTATTCTCTTATCACTAGATACTTCTTAACAAAAAAGTAAATAAAGAGGAGAAATCTCATTAATATTTGCAATTTATAATTGTTCCTTCCCTCTTTACCAAGTGCATTTTTCATGCACATCAGTTAGAATAAATAGTAATCTTCCTCTTCCTTCCCCCGCCCTTTTTTCTTTTAAAGCCAACAAAACCAAGCCATACCTATCCCTTGTAGCTGTCTTCCTTAATTTCCTTGAAGACAGTGGGATACTGAAGGGACTTTTGTTTCTTCTCCTCCTAAATGGAAGCATGTCTTCATTCTTTAGCTACTTCCAATGTGTATTTACAAGTTTCTCTCTACAACATTTCAAAGTTTCTAAGTGCTAATCTTTTAATCAAGAATGCTTATAAATCCATTTCATTAAAAATCTTTTTATGCTGTTTTTCAGGGTAAGTTATTCTCTTTTTTGGGTTTTGGGGAATCTATCATTCCATTATTTTCTGTCCCTGAATAAATTTGCAGCCACATCCTTTCTATGATTCCTTAGTACTTGAACTCTTTCTTTCTGGATGATTGCAGTATGTTTTTTTCTTTGTTATGGAAGCTCTGGATTTTGGTTATGGCCTTCTTGGGTATTTTCAATTTGGGGTTTCTTTTGGGAGGTGATTGGTGGATTCTTTCTATTTTCACTTTATTCTCTCTAGTATTAATAGATTCGGACAGTTTTCTTTGTTGATTTCTTGAGATATGATGTCCAAATTTTTTGTTTGGTCATAGTTCTCAGAATCCCATCTGTTTTTCCTGTCTCCATCTCTATCCCTATTTTGTTTTATATTTCTACATTAATTCTGTGTGTTCAATCCTCATTTGTTTCAGATAAGATTAGCTAATTACTAAATTAACTCAATCTGTTTTCCACATTAGTAGTTTTGATAGCAGATAGATGACACATTTTCTCCTATTTTTTCAATCTTTTGCTTTTGTTCTAATATTTTTTGATGCTTTACTAAGTCATTGAGTTATCTGCCTTATTTTTTTTTTCAGGCTGTCCAATTTATGGGTCATTTTCAACCTTTTAATCTATTCTAAACTCTATATTTTCTATTTCCCCCTTCCAGAGATCTTATTTCAATTTTAATTTCATTTCTTTCAAATATTTTTGTAGTTCTTGCAGCCATTTTTTCTCTGAAGTTTTGTTTATATTTTCTGTAGTTATTTTCTTCTTCTGAGTTTACTTCTTGGGTTTCTTTTAATCTATACTATTTCTTCATTATGTTTGGAATCATCTTCCGTTTATTCCTATTTCTAATAATAGGTCCCAAACTGGGACTTTGTGCCAAGTTCTGGATGTGCTTGCTGTCAAACTCAGAATGAGTTAAATAGTATCTCTTGTGGGTCTTATCCTTGCCGTAGTCTGATATTATTCTGAAGGAGTGGCTGATATTGTATACCAGCCTCTGCCTCAGATTCCTGATGGTCCACTGTGAATGTTATTCATCTATCTCCTCCTTGCACATTTCTAATCAATAGCTGGTTTTATCCCATACTGTGTATTGGATAGGCCCTAGTCAGATGGAGATTGTGCTAGTTCTAGGCCTCTGTAAGTCATTTTATCCCGCTTGTCTTGAGTTCTTAGTTGATCTTGTTTTCTATTATGGTGCTTAGTGCGCTGAAAGAGCAAAACTGGGTGTTATTCCCCTGTACAATGACCTATTGGGACTGGCTCTGCTCTGACAAGACAGGATTAATATCCTCCTAGTTTCAATCAATTAACAAGTACTTATTAATACTATGTGCCAAGCCCTACATAGACTAAGAGCTGGGGATACAAAAAAGGAAAAATTATTAAGAGGATCTCTAAGGGAGTTTACATATGAATGAGGGAACAATATGTAATAAATAAGTACATACAACATAAAGACAGAGTATAAGGAAAGTTATCAGAACTCAAATTGGCTTTTATCAACCTTTCCCCGTCCCAAATTCTTTTACAAGAGTTCAAATCGACTTCCCTAAAGCTACCTTTCTCGATGTACATTGTTGTACATTTCTGTACTAGATGAAAGAGTTTACTGCTATTTTTCTTCAGTTTTCTTGATCATTGCTTTGTCTAGTATTCTTTTAATGATATTTGCTGAGGTACATGTATAGGAACTTTCACATTATCATCTTAATTGGAAGTCCCTAACTAATAATTTTCATGAGAAGGTAGAGAATAATAAGAAAGCATACTTTACCAAGAAGGTAGCACAAGTTATCAAATGTAGAAACCAAGGAATAAGAATAATATGTAACCAAGGGATGCATTAATGGGACTCTAGATTGAGAATTTTTTTCCAATCCCAATTTTGAAATGTTCTTACCTTTGTCCAGTACTCCAAATTCTCTGAGTCAAAACCATGCTGCAAATAACATATTCAGAATATTAATATACAGATATTTCATTTTAAATTAACTTTACAATTTTAAATTACCTTTCCAAAGTGAGTGTAGTAAAAGGTAATTACTTTTCTTCCCCAAATCATCAAAAACATCAATAAAAGATTATTGATATAATAGTAAATGATGGATAGAGAGTAAAAAGTATCTCATTTTGGTTTCTGAATTCCCCCAGAAGCTAGTACAGGTGCCTGGCAGCTAGTAAGTGGTCAATTAAATACTTATTGATTGAAAGATTACATATACATATATAACATGTATTGGTCAACCTGCCATCTGGGGGAAGGAGGGGAAAAACTGGAACAAATGGCTTGGCAATTGTCAGTGCTGTAAAATTACCCATGCATAGTAAATAAAAAGCTATAATAACAAAAAAAGAAAGATTACATATAAATATTATTAGGAAACTTTCCTTTAAAATAACATTTTTTTAAATTTAGTCTGTTATCTACAATCTCTCTCAACTTTGATTCAGTTATGTCTAATGGCTATATTGAGGAAAATAGAATGTTCTATCAATAACAGCAAAGAATTAATATGGGCTCTCTAGAAAATCAACTTAAAAGATTACAAACAGTAATATACAGATCTAAAGGACAAAATTTGCTGGGATAGGAAACAGATCAGTTTTCTCATTTCAGTATTGCTACAATGAATTTCAAGATGCTATATAAAAGTAACTTCTTTGTGTTTGTATGTATTTTGTTTCTGGAGAACTGAGAGTGAAGGATTAGACCAACTAAGTTTCTGTTTTGTTTTTGCAAAACAGAGAAAACTAAGGTAGAAATCAAGTAACTAAAGTTGAGCATTTATTATACTGAAACTTCAAGTGACACTCTCAAAACAAACTATTTCCTATATAATTCCACTCACAATTTTGAGAAATGTAGAATTACTGCTCATGATCAGGTAAGTTGATAAGAGAATAAGATGAGACTATTTAAGCCAGCAATTTTATTGACATAGATGTGAGAAAGATAGGACTTTTTTGCTTCAAAGCATCTGGAAAATACCAAATGATGCAGCTACACCATTCACTCATTTTTCACTATCTTCAAAGAAATAGCTAATCCTATGACAATTAAATTATATTATGAGGTATTCTTGTTCTTCAATTATCTTTTTATTCTCTATAGAGAAAGAAATGAGTTATATTGAGACCCATTCTGGAACTTAGAAGCCTTTCCCCAAACAATTTTCTCTTTGATTAATGTCTCTGTGCCTGTGTTCTATTTCAGATGGAGGTCACAAAAAGGCAAGAAAAGCTAGTATTATTCTCATCTTACACTATGCAAAGTAAAAGCTTCTAATGGGGGACCCTAGCTAACAGGCTACTCCAGTAATTTTCTATCTTCTCTTCCATGTTTAAATATTCAACTTCAAAACTTACAGAAATATTTTAAACTAGTGGATTACTTTGATTCTTTAAACTATTAACATGTCCACTGCATTGCCCAAGTGGGTTATTTAATAATGTATACAAATTATGATAGTATTAATTAATATATTATGACTTTAGTTGGAGAAAGTATTATGTGAATCCTCAAGTTAAAGGTTAAGAAGTCTCACTCTCTTACTACTTTGACTTGCTGCTTTAGAATTGCTCAAAGTATGGTGGACTAAAAACACATAGGCATTATGTGATTTTGTACATATCATTCTAACTTTGAGCTTTGGTTTCTCCTGGTCTAAGATGAGGATTATATTAACCTTTTTTATCTTCCTGTGGATACTGGGGGATCAAATATCACATGTAAAAGCACTATATGATTTAGGATTATTTAATTCATTGGGTTGTTTCAATGTTTGAATCAAATATTAGTAAAGCTTACATTGGACAATCCTTAACATACTTAGGGTAATTCATAGCAATGGTTTATTGACATTCATTTTATGTAAACACCATAAATAAAAATTCACACTTCTACTTCACACTTCTAAACCTCAATCACCTCAAAGGTAAAATGAGAAGACTGGATTAGATCTCTATAGTCTCTTCTATCCCTAAATCCTAAATAAGCTGAGAATTCCTCCCAAGAACACTGAAAGAACAAGTCAATTCACACCTCTGGACCTCAGCCACCTTCTTTGTAAAATGAGAAGATTGGAATATTTTATCTCTATGGTTCCTTCTATCCCTAAATCCCATGTAAACTGAGAATTCCTTCCAAGAACAATGGAATACATGGGAACTTGATCTCCCTATTAGGGAGAGGGAAGTCTTGAAGATGAGACAGAAGGGAAAAAACTTTCTTGAAAATACATATTCTGATATATCATTAAAAAAAATAAGATCCCTTTTTATAGGCAATTGGGTAATATTTACCGAAATAAAATTAAAAAAAAAATTTAAACCAGACCTCCATGAAACATGAGAAAAAGAAAAAAAACAAAACCTGGAGTCTGTAACAAGCCTCCATTATGTGCCCACTTTATGGAAGGCCAATTCTGAAGGGTTCTCAGAATGAAGTAAGGCTTTTAGAACAAGTTTTTCTACGCCACAAAAGAACACTCTGAAGAGCCCGAGCTCATGGACTTGGGGGAGGAAGGAAAACTCTTCCAAGACTGGATGTGGCTGACTCTAGGACTCTTATAGCTGGAGCCCCATTGGCCCTGGTGCCATCTTCAATTCATTTCAATAAATATTTATCAAGCGCTTTCCGTGCATCAGGCACTATGCTAAGCAGTGGGGATATAAAGGCAAAAGTTCCTGCCCTTTAGGAGCTTACAGTCTAATGGGGGAAACAAAGTGCAAACAAATATAAGCAAAGCAAGCCATACACAGGATAAAAAGGATATAATTAATAGGGGGAAGACACTGGAATGAAGACAGTTTGGGAAGAGCATTCTGGAGGAGGTGATGGGGGCTGAAAGGAAGTCGGGCGGGAGGAAGGGACAGCGATGGGAGTGGAGGGGGCAGAGCTGGGGCTGGAGCTGTCCGTGGGGCAGGGAATGAGGACCGGGCGGGAGTTGGTTCCGGGAACGGCCAGTATCAAAGCCAACCTCCACTTGGAATCGAGCCCCAGGGACCCCAAGACTGTCTCTTGCAATCACCTTGGGATTCGGTTTCTTGGTGAACCGTTTCCAACGATAAAGATCCGTCCTTCTCCCCGAAGAAGCTGGTTCCCGAGTTCCCACCGGCATCTTTGCCCGGTCCCCCACTAGGTAACTTATTTCTCAACCTCAGCCTCGGGATGCCGGCCGTACCCGCAACTGCACCGGCTAGGTGAGTTTTCAAATGAAGCTTCTCCGATGCACACTGGGAAGTGTAGTTCTTCTGTCTAGCAAGAAGCGGCTTCTCAAGCGCGACTGAACCACAATTCCCGGGAGGTTCTGCGCACAAGGATAACGCGTCCGCACTGTTGCCTTTAGCAACGCCTAAAGCTCTGTTTCCATTATTCTCCACCCCCAGCCAGATCCCGGGAATTAGCCTTCCATCGCTCAGGATGATGACGAATTTCGTTCCAATTGGCTAGATTCGGAGGCGGAGCTATAGAGAGATATTCTGCGACCCGGAACACGTGGGAGCGAGTCGGTAAATCGGGGACTGGCGGGAGAGGGGTTTGGGACTTTTGAAAGGGGTGAACTTTTCCTGGCTTAATTTGGACAAACTCTCCTGTGGGCTCTTGTTGCCGGTGCTGCAGGAGCTTTGGCCGCCTCTCTTTCGTGCCCTTAAACACTTTTCTTCTTCCTAGAGCCTTGCTCAGGTCATCTTTCCCTGTCCCATATAGTAGGCGACAGACTACTTGCTAGACCTTCTTGTCCAGAGTTAGTTTTCGTCCGTGGGAGCTTGGCATCCAAAATATCCTGGCGGGGATCTTAGCGATGTTCGTCGAGCTACAATGTACAAATTGTACAGGGTTACAGTCACAGTTGCACAGTGCACAGCAATCATTGGAGAAATTTTGCACTTGAAGAAATTGATGGGTGCGTGAATTTCAGGGCGGTTGCCAGAATCCGGGATTTGAACCTCCAACTTCCGATTCCAAATTGAGGACTTTCCCCCCACTCCTCTGAACCACCCTTTATGGTGTTTCCAGATCCTCCCCACTACAGGAAAGATGTTTTACTGTGGGTGTGTCCCCTGATGGCTTTGTCTGAGGTGTGGAGACAGATTACTCCTAAGGGCCTGGCTCCCGAATTACAATCTGGAAGAATGTGATTGAGAGAATTTGGAAGGCCAAGGGCCTTTATAAATTATATATGTTATACTTTATAATAAACATTACAAAATGTTTGTTATACATTATAATAACGTCTCATATATACATATTATGTAATTATATGAATTCAACTCCTTAGTAAGGAGCTGAAAATGTAGTTTTTCTGTTGTGAGTAGACTAGATTGAGACCCCCTCCTATTTTACTACGTAAATATAGCAGTGTTTCCTTCCCCACATCCCACTCCCTGTCGATATAACTTTAAATGTGGGACAATTCTTGCATAGGCACTGGAATACTTAGGTCAGACATGGAATCACTTGCTTTAGAATTCCTAGCGATTTTTAATAATAAATAATAAATTTAATAGTTTTAAATCCTTTTCATTAACGTAGATGAAAATTAGCATGGGTATCTTTATAGTAAAATGTATGTGACTAAATCATGACATTTGTATTTTTTTAGTTTTTGGTGCTACTCATAAGATTGTCGTTTTTTCTGTTTTCAGTAGTAGTAATCTAGGCAATATAATAGGCAGCAGTGTAAATTACTTGGGCAGAGTTTTTTTTTAAAGGACAGTTTTTAAAAAGTGCTTCCTAAAGTTTAATAAATAGGAGCTTTTGTAATTAGGAAGATTGAAGTACATTAGAAATCTTTGCCAAGTTCCATTTTAAGAAATACTTTTAGTTTCTTGATTTCTTCAGGTTTTTCATTTTTAGTGAATGTATATTTTAGTTATATTTTTAGAAAAGAACAGCAAAGAATATTTTTTTAAAATCACTTTATCATCAGTTGATCAGTGACTAAGAGGAATATAATTCTTGGTCTTGGATAATTTAAAACACTATGTTGCTTTCTGAAAAACATTTTACTTATGTTGTCATAATATGTTTTAACTATTTATTTTTTTTAGTGTTCTCAATGGTGGATTTATTGACATTACAAAAAAAACTAAAACATCAAACAAGTTTTTTCTAGTTCGTTACTTATCAATTCTTACAAAATTCATTATTTCCTAGTTCTTTTCACTAATTGTTACCATTTTAAAATATTATTTTTACTCTTTTAAGTGATGTGGTTAGATCACATCATCCTGAAGAAATCTTTCATTTACTTGACCGGATCCCATCTAGCTATATAATTTTATATCTCTTTCTAGTAAACTCCTAAGAGCAAACAACTGAAATTGCTGCTGCCTACTCTTTACCACCCATTGTCTCCTTATTCTCATTCTCACTAATAATTCTCTTCACTTTTTTTTACACCTTATTCTTCTTCACTTTTCCATAGCATTTGATTGCTTTCTTCTCTCTGTAATTCTGTGAGATTTATCTTTTCTGAAATTTAACTATTTGATCCATCCTTGTTCATTTCTTTCTGTTCATTAGATGGGATATGCCTCAAAGTCATGTCCTTAATTTTATCTATTTGGGCTTTCACTTTTACTTCCCATAGAGGGAAATGACTCTCCCACCTTAAAATGTTCTCTTTGTGATATTAAAAAAAAAAAAAAGAAGGGGGGGGAGGGAAGAAGGGAAAGAAAGGAAAACTTGACTTTATTTGATATATAACTAGATCTGGAGAAAGCATGTCTCAAAGTGTTTAGAGAAGGGAAAGGAAGTAATTAAATTTTTATATTTTGTTATTCTATGCCAGGCATTGAGCTAAACTGATCATAACAACAACAGCCTGAAAGGAAAGTGCTATTATTATCTCCATTTTACAGTTGAGGAAATAGCCTAAATGACTTGCCCAGGATCACACACTTAGTAAAGATCTGGTCTGAAGTTGAACTTAGGATTTTTCTGAGTCCAGGTTCAGAGTTGCCTAAGAAAAACTCCTATGGATTCTAATCCTACAAAGAAAGTCAGCCTAGAAAAGATAATAGTTCTAGATTTGGAAGAAATATCAGAGGCTGATTGGCCTAATGTTTGCAATTTCTATTCATTTCCAGTTTAAAATAAGGACATTTGCCATTCTCTGGTTTTTGTAGTACCCTCCCCTTTTATCCATGATTTTATTTATCTTCCAAATTTAATTTTATTATTTTTGTCAATCAACAAACATGTTTTCTCTTCCTCACAGTCTTTCCATTAGACAATTAAACACAATAAAATGGAAGACTCTGATAACAAATATGCATAGTCAAATACAACAAATTTCCATATTGGCCACATCCAAAAATGTAG
Organism: Sminthopsis crassicaudata; assembly: GCF_048593235.1. NCBI lineage: Eukaryota > Metazoa > Chordata > Mammalia > Dasyuromorphia > Dasyuridae > Sminthopsis > Sminthopsis crassicaudata. The sequence goes on from NC_133619.1 coordinate 319,917,353, forward strand.
GTCTCGTTTGGCATATTAAGTTCATCTTTCTAGCAGGATGTGAAGAATGTGCTTATCTTCAGTTCTCTGGAATCATGATTTATCATTGCTTTGAGCAGAGTTCTAAAATCTTTCAAAGAAGTTTTTCTTTATGATGTTGATGCTGTTTGAGTGGTCTAGATTCCTGGTGGTCTAGAGGTTAGTGGCTATAAGAGGGTTGTTAAGAATCCCCTTTAAATTGGCTGCAGGTTCTAGGAGTGAAAGAATTCACTTATAACTGAATTATTAGTTGTAAAATGAAAATTATTGTTAGATAGAAATCAGTTTACCAAGAGACTGACTTCTATAGTGGCAGATCTATGGGAAAATGGTGTTTTTCACTGAGAATGCAGTTCTCAGTGGACAGAAACTCATGGCAGCTGAGTGAGCTATAGAGGTCCATCTGCAAAAGACCTTCTTTGAAGGAAGCTATTATATTGGATCTTGGTGGGGATCCTATTGGAATTAACAACACTTCTGAGGGGTGCTTTTTGATCAGGATTTCTAATTGAATCAAAGGCCCTGGCATCCTGGAAATATAACTTATGCCTTCCCCAGGAATAGTTGAGACTCTGAAAGGGATCAAAAGGAAATACAGTTTCTTAAAGGGACCACAATCTGTTTCAATGTCATTGTATAAATTGTTCTAGTTCTGTTAGTTCAATCTGCAACAGTTCTTAGAGTTCTTTTCAGTTTCCCCTGAAACTGTCCATTTTGATATTCTTGTTAAAGCAATCATATTCCATTACATTCACATAATTATCATAATTTGTTTAGGGATTCCCCAATAAGTAAGCACTTAGCTAGTTTCCACTTTTTTTTTGCTAGTATAAAAAGGTGCCATATTTTTATACATATACGCCGGTTTTTTGTTTTTTTTTCTTTAACCTTTTTGTGGATATTCACTTTACCGTGTTTTGCCTCAGTCCAAGAGTGTGTAGAATTTAGAGGTTTCTTATGCATTGTTCCATTTTTTTTTTCATAATGGTTGAACCAATTCACAGATTTCACCAACTTAATGTGTTTCTCATAGCCCTTCTAACTTTTGTTATTTTTCTCTTTAGTCATCTTTCCCAAAATGATTTCCATGATCCTTCTGAAACAAGCAAACAAATAAACAAATAAAAACCTCAGTGGTTTAGTAATTATACCTTACAGTTCTTTTCATACTTTGAATGTACAGTATGTTCATCTGTGCATAACTTGGACTCAACAGAGGCAGCCAGTTGCTCTTCCACTTATCTCTTTATTTATTTACATTGAGTATACATTCCCTATTAGCCTTTCTTTCTTTTCAGTGTAGCGTTCATTTTCTTTGTCAGAAAACACAGAATCAAAATAAGTTGAGCAATTTAATTTTCTCCTTATTTATTATCATTGTTCCATTTATTTGAAGAAGGCTTCTCACTTCTGTCATCCTCTTTTCCCCTCTCCAAATAGACTAAAAATGTTTCTTTTTAAGTCCTTAGAATGCTTTAGCACTCCTGAAATTATTGCCAGTGTTTTAGTATGTACATTATTTGCAAATAATGTACATTATTTTAGTATGTACATTATTTGCCTTTAAGTCACTTAACTTCTTGGTACTGTAGGTAGCACTCAAAAATTATAAGTTGCAGAAAAGGTACCTATTTGTACTGGCAGATGGAATTTCCTCACCTGCAAGCTTCTTGAACCAATGAAATCACAGGTCTCTTTTCTAATTTATCCTTAATTGCCTTTGCTTCCTCCATCTTCTGTGTTTAAAAAATGTTTATTTTCTGTAAATCCACATGGATAATTTTCTTCCTCGTAGTAGTTGTTGCTGTTTGTTTTTAGAATTTTAATTTTTGAAGGCTTTACCAACCTTTAGAAAACAATGGTACAATAGAAAGAATGCTAGTCCTGAAGTCAGAGTACCTAAGTTTTAATTGGAATAACACCTGGATCTCAGTTTCCTCAGTTATAAAACCAGGAGGCTATATTAGGTTGTTAATCAGGAGAATAAATGTGTTATATATGTATGTGTATTTGTATGTGTATATTTATTAGCATAGTTTCCCAGAACATTTTATAGTTTTTTTTTTTTTGTTCTCATATTTGCTGTTCTTGTGGACAAAATTGAGAGATCTGTTGGCTCAAGATTAGTATAGTGAGGTTAATTTGGTATTATTTGAATGGCCAAACACAAAATGTAATCAGTAATTTGATGTCATCTCCAAGGATGTGTGCTGTTGTAATCTGTTTTATCCTTAATATGGATATGCTTATCAAAATTGTGGAGGACACCAGACTAACAGGGATAGTAAGTACCTTGGATAAAAAAAAAGGCTGGGTTCCACAAGATCTTGATGGACAAGAAGACTGATTTGATAGGGACATACTTCAATTTAAAAAGTCAATTTTACAAGTATAAGAAGGGTAAGTAGGGCTAGATAGTAGTTTGTCTTTAAAAAAAAAACAACATCCTATAGTTCGTGCAGTTAGGTGGTACAATGGGTCGATCATAGGTGAGAGAAATGATTATTTCTCTTTTGAATTTTAATTGAGTTATTGAATTAGGACCTAGGTTTTTCTCCTTTCTATTTCCTTATTCATAAATTAATCCCCGTCTGAAGAAAAAAAAAAAAAAAAAGGTAAAGAAATTCTAGTTTAGTTGAATTGGTAGATTCTGGCCCATTGTGTTTAATCAGACAGATCTTAGTGGAAGTGGATTCCCTTTTTTATCTAGATTGCCCTCAACTGGAGTGGTCTGATAAGAGAAGTCTCTTTGCCCAAGACTGAGTTATCCACCCTGGGAAACCCTCATTAGAACAAACCCAATTATCATTATACTCATTCTCTCTTTACTTGTTAAACAATCAGTTGATTTCCACTCTCAGAAATACCCACTCTTCCAAGGGTATATAAATGAGTGAGTTCCATAAGGGGTCCTTGGTTTAGGAAGGATAGCCAAATGGCCTTTTTATTAATTATGCATTAACCGTAATTAATAAAATGATCAATTACCAGAGACTATGTCAAACTTTTTATGGGTCACAAATCTTTGGAGTCAGGAGGACCAGAGTTCAAATCCAGTCTTGGATCCTTATTAACTGTATGACCCTGGGCAAGTCATTTAACCCTGATTATCTCCCAATACTTCCTCCCCTCACTCCCCATAGCTCTACAGGTTTTAGTTGGATTTGAATTCAGTGCAAATCAACAATATAACAGGGCAGCCATAAAAAGTCAGTATGTTTAGGACTAGGAAGATGATGGCCTTTTTGTATTTCCTGCCCCTTTGAGACTGCTGATAATAATGTGGCTACTACAAACTGGAGTAATCTGTGAGAGGTAAGCGCCTTCTCCATGTATAGATTTTACAGTTCTGGAGATTTCTATGTCTAGAGGTACTCCCTTTTTTGGACAGTATTCCTTTGTTTCCTTTTTCTGGCTAGAAACCAATCTTTCACCTCAGTGTCCAGGTGGCCCCTTAAAAGAAACATGTCCCAAACAGAATTCATCATCCTTTGGCTATAATCTGCCTTTATTATTTCCTCTTTCTGATGCCTTATGTCCAATTAGTTGGTCAATCTTGTCAATTTTACCTGGATAGTATTTCTTTGATTTGTTCTCTACTTTCAACTCCAAATGCCACCACCTTCAGACCGTATCACATATTTGGACTATTGTAATCAGCTTCTACTGTTTTCTCTCAGGTTCTAGTTTATCATTTTACATTATTCTCCCTCATACAGTCTGTGTTCTGTTCCCTTCTCCATTATCTATGTTCACTCCTGCACATTGCCCTTCATTCCTGGAATATATTTTGTCTTACTTCTACCTTGAAATCCTTCAAGATTAACTCTACTTGTAACTTTTCCATGAAATCTTCCTAGACTGGCTCCCTTCACAATAACCCCAAAAATCTTTCTCACATTTTTCTAAGGTACTTTGTCTGAATTTCTCTATCATATACAACTATGTATATCCTATTTTCCATTATTACATTAGATTTTTTTTTATAGTTTTTATTTACCAGATATATGCATGGGTAATTTTACAGCACCAACAATTGCCAAACCTTTTGTTCTAATTTTCCCCCTCCTTCCCCCCACTCCCTTCCCCAAATGGCAGGTTGACCAATACATGTTAAATATGTTAAAGTATAAATTAAATATAATATGTGTATACATGTCCAAACAGTTGTTTTGCTGCACAAAAAGAATCAGACTTTGAAATAGTGTACAATTAGCCTGTGAAGGAAATCAAAAATGCAGGTGGACAAAAATAGAGGGATTGGGAATTCTATGTAGTGGTTCATAGTCATCTCCCAGAGTTCTTTCGCTTGGTGTATCTGGTTCAGTTCATTACTGCTCTATTAGAATTGATTTGATTCATCTCATTGTTGAAGATGACCATGTCCATCAAAATTGATCATCATTTATTATTGTTGTTGAAGTATGTAATGATCTCTTAGTCCTGCTCATTTCACTCAGCATCAGTTCATGCAAGTCTCTCCAGGTCTTTCATTACATTAGATTTTATAAGTTACCTTCAAGATAGGATCTTCATTTTTTTTCTTTTTTAATACCTAATACATAGTGAAAGGTTATTTTAGATAATTTTAAGAGCTTTTCTAACTTATTTTATGATTAATAGAACTAGCTCAGTTTTTTTGGAGGAAAGGAATAAGGGAACAAGCATTATTAAGCACCTTTTATGTGCCAGGTATTATTCTTTGCACATATTGTTATTCCATTTGATTCTCATGACAACCCTGTGAGTTAGATGTTTTTATATTCCCCATTTGCCAGTGATGAAACTGAAGCAAACAGGGGCTTAGTGACATGCTTAGGGTCAAACAGATAAATATCAGAGGTCATATTTGAACTTTATGATTTTAGACCCAGCATTCAGTCCACTAAGTCACCCAGAGGATCATTGTCTGTTAGTTAAAATTGTTTCTTGAATACAGTTTCAAAGTGTTTTCAAAATAAAATTTGTTGTAAAAAAATGTTATTTTTTAAAAATCCCTCTGTGAATGCATGTTATAATGGGACTTTTCTAGACATTCATTTAACATTATGAACGTTATGATAATATTTACTTAGAGGATAAGGATGAAATTTCCAAGAAACTGTAAGAATTTTTGCTATGCCAGCCAAAATTCACATCATCAAATAATATATTGGGGGTCTTAACACCTGATACTTCTGCTCTTGTAATTGGTTTCTTAGAATACATTCAGATTTCTGATTAACCTTTTTTAATTGTCCTATCATTTGCACATTTTTTTTGCACTTTATTCAAAATATAGTCGTGTTGTCTTGCCAGCAAAACAAAATCTGATAACTTATATAATAAAAGAATTTTAACCAATTTTACTTTTTTCTTCCTAAGTAGTTCAGTCTTTCTTTCCAAAACATTCATCCCTATATCTAAAATGTACATTTTTGATGTACAATTGCATTGTGCAATATTTTCCTCTTACCAGGGACTATTTCCCATGGTAATATGTTCTTCTAAGAAACAGAAGGGTTTAACTTAATTGATATTGTATTCTGGAAAATCATCTTTTTCATTTAATTGAACAATAGAGGTATGTTGCAAGAATTTAATATAAGTAAACACCATTATAATGTGAAAGAATACCTTTGTAACATGTTCAGTTTCTTTCTCATTGCTTATCCCCCCTTCTCTCCCTAATAACCCACATTTATTTTTTGAAATATATTAACAATCCCTTGGGCTTGTGCTTCATATTACTTTTATATGAATTTCATTAAGAACAGGCATCTTCTATTACTACAACTCATAGTCTGAAGTAAAAGATAAAATTTGTGTATTTAGGTTAAGCAGTATTAAAATTGCTTTACAATTATTTGACAAGATGAGACAATATTTTTAGACTATTATAAGGGGAAAAAAAAGCGTTTTTTTGAAGCTGACCTTGATTGTCTAAAGGTTGCTACATGTTGTTTCTCATGGTATTCTTCCATTCTCTTATTTAATTTTTTACTTCAATTCCATATTTTTTTGCTTCCTCCTCCAGCCATTGAAAAGGGTGATTTCCCTTTTATGATTTCCAATAAACATATGAAATCCTGCAAAACATATCCTATTCTCAAATATGACTGAGGGTGGGCTCTTTCATTAACTAGTACCTTATTTTGATTGCTTTGACCCACTTTGTGATTTGAAGTACTAACTTAAAAAAATAAATCTTTCAATTATCAAAAATTCATTTTTTCCTCCCTCCTACTTCCTTCCATCCATTGAAAAAGAAATATAGAAGTACAAAAAACTGTATCATATAAGCATATTTCTGCAAAACATACAAGGTACTACTAATACATGAATTTCTACCTTTAGGAATGATACTGAGTGATCAATGAAGCCGACATTATTATTTTTGCTGTTATTGTCTCTTTCAACTTCAGGGAAATCCTATAGAGAAACTCCTAAGTTAAAGAAACATACTAAGTATGGTTTATTTTTCCTTTTTCCTTTCATGTTAATACCTATATTGGACATCACCTCATAGACAGAGCCTATTAAATATGGCCTGAAAGATACTCATCAAAAGTGTAGAAGGTTCCCCCTCCTCTTTTTCCTCTATTTAACCAGAAGGTTTTGCCCTCTCTTTCCCTATGATAAAGGTACTTTTTTTTCAAGGTTGTTCTCAGGATATTGCTTTTCTAGCTGAGCACTTGCTTCATTCTGTGGTTAACTTACTTTCCAATGCTGCTGACTACTGATTACATATTATCTTTAGGACAATTATGAGAAGCAGAGCATAGAGATTTCTCCCAGGTCAATGAGTATTTATGTGTAAATATGCCAAGGATCTCAAATGTGTGTGTTTTAACTGGACCTGAGCTCTTTGGCCAGTTAGCTTTCTTAAACCTTCTAGGAGAGAAGGAAGATTGTGACTTGATAACAGCTGAACCAGCAATGCTTCTGCTTTATGTAAACAGCAGAGACCCAGCCTCAAATTGCAGAGTTTACTGTATGTGTCCTTCAACCCTGACCTAGATTCTGATAATTGCATCAGGATGGAGAAGGCTGATAGAGTAAAAGAAATTTGAAAGACCTTGAGAGAGCCTACCAGACTTTCATAACTTTTATGCTCAACTGATCTAGATCCCTCAATAATTCCACCTGTTGAAAGAGACACAGAGGGAGAATGAGAGTGTTTGCTTTTATCTTTTTATGGTATAGAACTAAAGTTTACCACATATTACCATATATATATATAAAACCACATAATTATTCATTAGGAGAGCATGTGCTACTAAGTTTTGGAGAAGGGGCAGGAGAATATACTTACCTTTCCTACCCTTGATATCTTTGAAATTAACCTTCCTCACTTAGGACATCTGATAATAAGGATGGAAATATTTGTGGTAACTTGTCCCACCCTGGGGTAAAAGGCAAGTTGAATTTGGTAACAGGAATAGTTTTTCAGAATTTTGATAGGCATATTAAATGTAATCTTTGTCAAAAAGCTCGTTACTTGTTCCTTTAGGAAAAAAAAAACCAAGGCAGAGTATAGCACTTCCCTTGCCTGTCTTAATTCATCTTAAGGCTGAAATTGCTTTTTGACTGCCATATCATATTTTTGATCCACATTTATCTTCCAGTTCATTAAGACCTCCACGTGTTTCACACAAATTGGGATCTAGCCAAGACTCTCCTATTTTGTTCTTATAAAATTTATTTTTTGAACCCAAACTTTCTTTCCATACTAATATAGAAGTTTCTCTCTATTAAATGTCATCTTATTAAATTCAGTCTTTTAGTCTAGCCAGCATTTTTTTTTTTTTAGATTCTAATTCTGTTATCTGACATGTTCAGTTACATGTCATCTATAAATATGATAAGTATCACATATGTACTTTCCTTCAGGCTCACTTTCTTGGGAAATTTTTGTGGTGAGAATTTTATTTTATTTATTTATTTATTTAATTATTTTTAAATTTTTTTTTTATTCATTTTTCCAAATTATCCCCTCCCTCCCTCCACTCCCTCCCCCCGATGGCAGGTAATCCCATACATTTTACATGTGTTACAATATAACCTAGATACAATATATGTGTGTAAATACCATTTTCTTATTGCACATTAATTATTAGCTTCCGAAGGTATAAGTAACCTGGGTAGATAGACAGTAGTGCTAACAATTTACATTTGCTTCCCAGTGTTCCTTCTCTGGGTATAGTTATTTCTGTCCATCATTAATCAACTGGAAGTGAGTTGGATCTTCTTTATGTTGAAGATATCCACTTCCATCAGAATATATCTTCATACAGCATTGAAGTGTACAGCGATTTTCTGGTTCTGCTCATTTCACTCAGCATCAGTTGATGTAAGTCTCTCCAAGCCTCTCTGTATTCCTCCTGCTGGTCATTTCTTACAGAGCAATAATATTCCATAACCTTCATATACCACAATTTACCCAACCATTCTCCAATTGATGGACATCCATTCAACTTCCAGTTTCTAGCTACAACAAAAAGAGCTGCCACAAACATTTTGGTCCCTTTCCCTTCTTTAGTATTTCTTTGGGATATAAGCCCAATAGCAGCAATGCTGGATCAAAGGGTATGCACAGTTTGATAACTTTTTGGGCATAGTTCCAAATTGCTCTCGAGAATGGCTGGATTCTTTCACAACTCCACCAACAATGTATCAGTGTCCCAGTTTTCTGTGGTGAGAATTGTAAAAAAGAAAAGGGAAAAAAAAGACAGGGTCTCAATTTTCTGAGTTAGTTTCTCTAGTAACAGGGTGAATAGTATTAAGCTTAAAATTTTATAGAATCAGTGATCATAAATGTTGAACTGGAAGGGATACCTTCAGAGGTTATCTTATGCTGCATAAAAATGTAGATAACACAGGACCCAGGACAGATTTCTTGGGACAGATTTCACTGATGGCTTTCCTCATGTTTATATAGTGCTATCAATGATTATTCTTTGGTTCTGATTGTTTATCAATTCTGTATCCACCTGCCCTTTAGTCCATAAGTTGCCTATAAGGATAATCCAAAAGCTTTGGTCAAATATTTTGCCAGAGTGTAGATCAGTGATCCTGATTGACCAGAATCTAGGTTTGAATAGCATTTCCCCTTGTTGATACCTTAAAGAAATAGGGACACATGTTTTGTAGATTCCTCAGAATTCAATTAGTATATGTATTGATTCATTTTCTTCCCCCTGCTTTTAGTGTTCTGAAACACAGGTTTTAAAAGTAGAACTTTTGCCTAAAAAGGGCTCAGGCCTTTGTGGGCACGATTTTTATTACTTGCTATCAATAATTGTCTGTACCGAGCCAATAAATATAAAAGAAACATTCTCTTAAAAAAACCATAATGCAGCAATGTTGTAACATGCCCTCCTGGCAGTTACAAATGGCGCCCCATGTTGGGCGCCAAATGCTGGAACTCTATCTTCCCAGAAATCAGCCGGAGTCAGGATCACTAAACGTCTTTATTCTTGATCTTTTACCGTCACCCTCCTATGCCAGGTCACGAGTGTGTGAGAGAGCATGAGTTTCATGACCTAAGTTTCTCCTCCTCCTACTCCTCCCACACAAGTCACTTCCCCCCTCTTTGTCCCACCAATCACAGAACAGTTGGGAAGGGTCAACCTTCAAACAAGTTAATAGGGAACCGGCCAATTGGCAATTAGTCTCATGTGCTTCATTATCCAAGTGCATTGCTCAGTTCTAGCCCTTTACACAATGTGTTAGTAAACTTTGAACATTTTTGTTCAATTCAGCAAGTATTTATTAAATTCTTAATATGTGCAAGGCACTGCTCTGAATGCTGAAGATCTAGAAATAAAACCAAAAATTATTCCTGTCCTAAAGGAGCTAAGTGATTCTTTTTTTTTTTTCATCATATAATATAGTGTAATTTTTTTCTTTGATTTTATATTTTTTCCACAACTTTTAGGGGCATAAACATCCTTGATTTATATTAACTGATTTTATTAAATGAAATTTTGGTTTTAATTTAATTTTTATTTTTTTAGTTGCTATTATTAAGCTAAAACAAACCTAACTTCTTACTTTCTTTATATTTTATTGACTAATATTTATGGCTGCTTCTCTTTGAGTACTTGAAACAAGACTTCTAGTTTAATTTGTAAGAAAATAAGCAGACTTATTGCATTTTCAGTTTCTTTATACTGTGTATATCGATTACATAAAATGAGCAAAAACAAAAATGCTTTTATTGAGCCAAAACAAACAAAAAAAAGAAAACTTAATTTTTAAAATTTCAAATGTATGTTGGGCATTAGGTTTAAATGTAAATGCTTTTAATCCTTGAGGGAATTAGGTTCATTTTCCTGGGGAATTTTCTTGGTGAGAATTTTTTTCAAGGCTGGCAATAGGGTCTTTCAATCTTCTGAGTTAATTTCTCCACTTACAGAGTGGATATTATTAAACTTAAGATTTTGTAAATCAATGGGAAAAGATCTTGAAATATAAGGGACTATTAAGAATAAAATCTTCATTTCCCAGGTAAGAATTTTGTTGGAAAAAAATTCAGAAAATGTGGTACTTAAATGAATCCATAAGATCAAGAATTATTTGAAGAACTATATACACGTGAAAATAAGTTGCCATGCCTTAACAGAAAATCTCATGCTATATTTAAAATTATATCTCAGGTGATTCTAGAGGAAATGGTTAAAATAGGAATATGTTTGTTTGTTTTTTTCTATTCTTGATCTGCAAGCTAATATAGGCCAGAAATATGCCAATTAAATTCCTGAACTATATTGGGAATCACTGGAATTTACTAATAGAAAACAGAAATGATCACCTTGAAGTTTTGAGAATGAACTTCAAGTACTAGTAGGGGAAAAAAAATTTGATCTCTGAAAAGGGTGAGCAAACAGCAGGAACACTACTCTCTTTTTTCATCAGCTCTTAGTTTTCAAAGGCTTTATGTTATTCTTTTTTAAAAAATCAATTTATAATTTTAATAGTACTTTAATTTTTTGAATACATGCAAAGATAGTTTTCAACATTCACCTTTGCAAAACCTTGTGTTCCAAATTTTTTTTATCTTTCCCCTCTCCTCAATACAGTAAGCAATCCGATATAGGTCAAACACATGCAATTCTTCTAAACATATTTCCATATTCATTATGCTGTGCAAGAAAAATCAGATTCAAAGGGAAGAAAACATGAAAAAGGAAAAAAAAAGCAAGCAAACAACAACAACAAAGTGAAAATACTATGCTTTGATCCATATTCTGTCTCTGTAATCTTTCTATGGATGTGGATGGCACTTTGTATCACAAGACTTTGTTATCCTAAGAAAATTCCAACAGATTCATGTGATTTTTAAAAAAAATTTTCTACTTTTTCATTTGTTTCATTTTAATTTGTACCCAAAAATACTATTGTTGCTATTTTATGGATTAAGGAAGGTCTGAAAACTCAAAAGACTTTTGAGTTCTGGATTTGTCATTATTTGCAACCTTGAGGAAGGCTTTTTAAGTCCAATTCCTCTCTAATTCCTCTAGTGATATTAGCTAGCATTTATCTAGTCTTAAGTTTGATAAATACATTACATATAGTATCTCATCCTTAAAACAACTCTGTGACAAGAATGCTGTTATTTTTCCTATTTTTATAGGTGCAGAAATTGAGGTTGATAGAACCTTTGCCCTGGGCTCTGACATCTAGTAAATGTCTGAGATAGCAATCAAACTCATTTTTTTCTCATTGGCTATTGCTTCATGTCACCTCATTGATGCAAGATGGATCTAAAAATATTAATACCTGGGACCATGGAATGTGGTTTGACTTTCGTATCAAAGATTTCCTTCTTACAAATGCTTTTTTTTTTTTTTTTCCTATCAGGAACCAGTAAATAACTTCAGGATGAAATTGAATCTCTCCAGGGTGGTTCAGGGCTGTCGTCTTGGAACATTAAATAACTTGGGAAAGAAAGGGGACCGCACCATGGAGTTTCCAGGTTGCCTGCTGTATACTAGAACTGGATCAGCTCCACATCTGACTCATGAAACGTTGCAGGTCATCAGTGGGATTCCAGTCATGACTCAACTCACCCTGTCTTCATTGTAAATATTGGTCCTCATTACATCTGTTATTATAAATAACAAGCTTAAAGTAATCATTTCAGGCTGTTTGGTATCTAAAACCTATGTTCTTTATGCAGACATGTAGATGTGAGGTTTGTTTCAGTTCAACAGACATTTATGAAGGGTCCACTGTATGTGAGGTTTGAGCTAGGTGCTGAGTATACAGCAACTCCTGCCATCAAAAGCATTACCTTCTATTGGAGAATCAATCATGTCCTTTATAGAACAATGTAATAAAAACCCACGTTTATATAGTGCCTTAAGGTTTGCAAAAGTTATTTACGTATATTGTTTTATTTGGTCTTTGCAACAAATGAGAAAACTCAGACTCAGAAAGTTGAAGTGACTTGCTAAAGTTTCCATAGTTAGGAAGTATCTGAGGCAAAACAAAACAACTTTAGTTCTTTAAAAAAAATTTTAAGCTTTTTATTTTCAAAACATGCACAGGTAATTTTTCAACATTGCATAACCTTGTGTCTCAGATTTTCCCTTCCTTCCCCCCCATCCCCTCCCTTAGATGGCAAGCAATCCAATATATGTTATATATGTTAAAATATATGTTAAATCCAATATGTGTAAACATATTTATATAATTCTCTTTTTTTCACAAGAAAAATCAGATCAGAAAGGAAAGAAAATGAGTAAGAAAACAAAATGCAAGCAAACAACAAAAAGAGTGAAAATGCTATGTTGTGATCCACACTCAGTTCCCACAGTCCTCTGTCTGCATGTAGATGGCTCTCTTCATCACAAGATCATTGGAATTGGCATCAATCATCTCATTATAACCTCAGTTCTTAACTTTAAATCCAGCATATTACATGTATGATTTGAAGAAAAAGATAGCAGTGAAAATAAAAGATTTGGGAAAACTTTGCAAAGGGTATGGCACCTAACTTTGAAGATAAAGATTTTGAGCGGCAGTAATGTAGAAGGAATGTACCTTAAAGATAATGGACGATTTATGGCAAGATGGGAGTACAAATAATATGTATGAGTAAGAGTCAGATAGAACAGAAATGTGCTGGCAAAACTGGTCTAGTTCATCCAGTATAATTGGAAAATATTAAATAAAATAAATAAAAATACAGTTTGTTCAGTAGTTTCAGTTCTGGCCAATTCTTTGTGACCCTGTTTGCTATTTCCTTCTCTGGCTTATTTAACAGATGGAGAAACTGAGGCAAGAGCAGATGAATTTAGGGCTTTTTGAGTCCAGGCCTGGCACTCTATCCACTGTGCCACTGTACAAGATAGATAATGTTAATTGGAAGCTAAGTCAACATGTTGCTACCAGAATCTGCTTCTATTTGAATTTGATACCTGTGGACCAGAACATTAGTGGAAAGGATGACAGGTAGGTGGTACAATGGATAGAGTGCTGGATCTGGAGTTAGGAAGGCTCAATTCTTCTCTAGCCTCCCACAGTTATTAGCTGTGTGATTGGGCAAGTGATTTAACCTCTGATTTTCTTGGTTTCCTCATCTGTAAAATGTGAATAGTACCTCCCTCCCAGGATTGTTGTGAGGAACCAGTGCGATAATATTTGTAAAGTATTTGGTACAATGCCTGGCATATGCTAGGGAACATTATAAATATATTATAAATATTGTTAAAAATTAATATTATTAAAATACTATCATTAAATATATGACTGAATATGTGATATATAATATACAATTCAATATATATACAATATATAATATAATACAAAATGTTAGAATGATAGATCCTATTATAATCTTATAAAATGTGTAATATATGTAATATATATAATAATGATGATATTAATAGCTAGCATTTACATTGCACCTACTGTATTTGAGGAACTTTACTGAGAATTATGGAGATATGAAATATCTGGAAAGGTAGACCAAACTGTGAAGAGTTTTAAGTACTAGGTTGGTACTTAAATATTTTAGTCTATCGGCAAATAGGAATGCATTGAATATTAACTCTAATTAAGGTGCCATAAAATTTTCACCTCTAAAGTACAAAAGTAGTTTCAAGATATTGACACTGATCTAACAATAAATAATAGCATTATTACTTGGTGATTCAAGGTAAGAGTGAGGAAGAATTATAAACCCAAGGCAAGCAATAGCCCTCTTTCCAACCCAGCAAGCACAGGCTGTTTTGGAGTTTATCGAAATTCTCTTGACAAGTTATAAGTCATGTTCTGTTACCTCTGAAGCAAGAAAACTCCACTGGTATCAAGTTTGAGCTGTAAGAACTAAATCTGATTTCCCTTTCGACCCTGTCCTAGATTCTTGTTTTAGGATATGTCTGATGTATCAAAAGAAAGATAATAAGGGCCAAGGTCTGAGTTACACTGTACCCTCTGTTCCTAAATATGTTGACCTAGTAGAGAACTGAAGAGCCAGCCTCAGAATTCCAGGTTCCTGACTAGCTTTTGAGATGGTTCAAACCCAGGCTCAGAGCTGATGCCCCAGGGAAGTTGAAAACCAGCAGAGTAGTTGCCACCATTCACACTGCTTGAAGTTTTTTTTCTGCCAATTACTGGCCACAAAACTGAAAATTATTGTTACAAAGTATCTGTGCCTCACCTGTGGTTTTCTATCTATTCTGTGTCATTTTCATCCCATCACTTTTATGCTCATTGAAGTACTTGACGAATGATCAATTAATTCTCTAGTCTTGTATGAAATAACGATTTTCTAGGGATGGGAGATGAGAGAAAAGGAAATCCAACTGTCTTAAATCAAAGGGTCTTTGTCTCTTCTGTTTTTACTAAATATATTGTTTTTGAAGTTTTCATTCACTGGAGATAGCTAAAATAAGACTTTTAAATGGGGCTGACCTTTGTTGCTGAAAGACCAGTTTTGCTGTGACATGATTTTGTGTTTGTGTGCTTTTTCTGCCTCATCAAAAACTCAAGCAGATTTTTCTCTAGCTATTATGTCACCTTTTTTTCTTTTCTTTTTTTCTTTTGGTCACAGAGCCGAACACTATGAAATCTTGGAGGAATATAAAGAAGGAATTGGAAAATTTATAGGTAAAAATTGTATAATTAGTATATGTTTGTTGATATCCTAATTTTAGAGTTTGGTAATGCAGGGACAACTATTCATTTCTGAATATGTTGTGATGTCTTAGCAATAATTCCCTCATTGCAGGAATCATTTTGTACTTATGACAATTTCCATTTGTGGATAGATCCTCTTCCTTCCAGGAAAAAACATAACAGAGACCGTTATTGTCCTCATTTACCTTCTGTGGGTCTCTCCTTTCATTAACAATTCCTGCTCTGAGAGTAAAGTACTACTTATGTGAAAGGTGTCTGAGGCATAAACATCTATGTGTTGCTGTTTGTTGCTCAGTCAGTTTTCTTCTTTCACCAAAAATTAATTGGACACCAATAGCCTTTGTATTTCAGTGAAAGGCTTTGTACAGTATGTTTTTTTCAAATCCCAGCCCACCTTAGGATTTTTGTTATTTTTAATGCGTGATATCATCAAGCTTCTGTATTTTGGAATTGCCTTCAAGAAAGAGAACACATGGTAGTTGAATTTCTTAGCTTCATTTTTTTCCTTCTAATTTTCTAATTTTTCTTCTAATTTTCTTCTAATTATTCCCAGAACAATTCCTTCCCCTCCCTCCTTTTTTGTTTGTTTTATTAAACTGAAGTAGAAAAAAATGCAGGAGAGTGACAAAGTTTTAGAGTTGATATTCCCCATGGGTAACCTAGGTCAAGTGATCCACCTTCCTGCTATCAGATCATTTTTCTTGTTTTTTCTTATCTTGGCTTCATAGGTAATCAACATGCATGCTCTGTTATTTTTTTAATCAGTTAATACAATTACAACATATTTCAAGTTAATTAATTAGTTAAAGTCCTGAGTTTAATGAGTTGTTCTTTAGTCATTTAATAAGTAATACTTATTAAGTAGGGCAGCTAGGTGGCCCAGTGGAATGCTGGCCTGGAGTGGGGAAGACTTATCTCCCTGAGTTCATATCCAGTCTTAACATGTCCTAGATGTATGATCCTAGGCAAGTCACTTAACTCTACCTCAATTCCTCATCTGTAAAATGAGCTGGAAAAGAAAAAGGCAAATCACTCTAGTATCTTTGCCAAGAAAACTCCAAATGGGATCACAGAAAGTTGGTTACAATTGAAAACAGTTGAGCAACAACAACAACAAATTTATTAAGTGAGCAATACTTAGTAAACTGGAGAAACCTCTTTTCCCATAAACATTTCATTATCTGTCTATATCAACCCCTTTAGTTTCTTAGGTTTCAATAACTATCAAAGCTAGTGATGAATTATAAATAATTATTTAAATCTTTGTTTTTAAACATGTTTAAAAAATAAAGCAAAGACTTGAATAATTACATACAGTATGTCAGCTGTGAGAAAGAGCAGTGTCAGAGTCACTTTTAACCATCATTTCAGCAAATCAGCATTTTGATTTCTCTTACAAATAGAGTCCCACCCTTCAGTTTTCTTGGGATACAGATCAGAGTCTTTTCTCAAGGATTCTCTCAGTGTTCCTTTGTGAGATAAAGGTTAAATTCAGTTCTCTTTAGAAATAAGTTATCTTTGTCTTTTTTTTTTTTCCCTATATTTTCTCTTTATCCATCTTAGGTATAGTAGTCTCTCCAAAATGATGATAAGCTCTCATTTTCTTCACAGATTCATTCTAGACAGTTCAGCTGTCACTCCAAGATTCCATTCCTTTTAAAGTTACAGTAACACTTTTTGATAGAAACTTTTGAAACTGTGTCATATTTGTATAAATTACATACAAATACAGAAAGGAATATTATTTTCTAGAGCATCTTGGTAGAAATCTGATGTTTATTTTCTTAATTATCCTTATATGAGAAATAGATGAATGGTATGGATAATCTGAAACTATTACTAAAGCAAAAAATAATATATCTGGTTTTTGAAGATACTATACACCTTTTTTTTTGAGAGAGATTTCCAATTTACATATTGCTTTTTAAAGATTTTTTAAATTTAATTTTAATTTTAAAATGAGTTTGTTTTCCTTAAATATGTAACTAAATGAAAAAATGGGATGGAAGCCTAGAAGTTTGCTTAGTGGTAGAGGAAATGCATCTGCATATATTTCTCTTTCAGTTCTATTCAAATGAGTAGAGGAGAATAAGAGACTGGATTATGTAGAACTATTAGAAGAATCATAGGAGTTTCTAGTGAGAAGGTTTTTTTAAAGGTTACCTAGTATAACCCTCTTAACTTTATGGATGAAAGTCAGATTTACACACTTGCAGATCCATAATCACATCTCTTAACTCTCAAGTCTAGTATTCTTTTTACTAATTTTCCTTTGTGTTTTATTCTGAAATTGTTTTCTTCTCCTTGTATTTGAATATGGGTGTTTCTAATGTCTGGGAAAATCATTGCAAACAAAATAGTGAAGCCACACTATGAAGACCTGACTTAGTTGGAGCTAAAAGGCTGAGCACCGGCCTTTATCTGCTTGCTTCCCACCTGAGCTCACTTGCTTGATGTTGGGAATTGGCAAATATCATCTTTAGAATAGAATCATAATTGGAACTTAAAACAACTTACTAGATATAAGATTTCTAGTTCCTGCCTTCTTTAGGAAGGTAATTAAATACTCTGGCTTAAAGGGTATTCTCATCTACCTCTCCTTGGTTTAGAGTAAACATAGATTTTTATTTATGTCAACAAAGTGTAGATTAATAAGTTATTGAAAACAAAATGTCTAGAGTTGCCTTTAACAAATCCAAGCATTGAATCTAAGATGGCAAAACTGTAAAGCTTTTTTTTAATGTTTCAGTAAAACAATTTTGTTCAAGTTTTATTGGCTACTTTAGGAAATTTTTCATTCTAATTTTAGGTTATTTAAAGTATTTTAAATAGGAATATTTTAGGTTTGGTGTTCCAAAATTGTTTTATTCCTCCAACTCAAGAATTTTAAACTTTTTTTTTTGGTCTGTGCTGGGTCTCTTTGGCAGTCTGGTGAAGTCCATGGACTCCTTCCCAGAATGTTGTTTTTAAATTCATGAAATAAAACATAGGATTGTAAACTTTATTGAAATTAGATAGTTAAAAAAAAAAAAAAAAAAAAAAAACCTAAGATCATAGATCCTAGGTTAAGAGCCCCTGCTGTCATAGAAAGATTATAAGTATCCCAGTGAACCATTTTTTTCCCCATAAATAAGTGAGTGATGCATTCTTTTATCAAATTCCATGTGTAGCCTAGTTGTAGTGGTTCACCTTCCTGCTACTAGTTCATTTTTTGTACTTATTCTCATCCTGGATTTATAACTAATCAACATGTATGTTTTGGTATTTCTTCATTAGTTAACAATATTATAGCATCTTTCTAATTAATCAATTAGTTTTAAGTTCTTTCAAAATTCAGCTTAAATACTATCTTCTATTTGAGGCCTTTCCTCTCTCAATTGCCAGTACCTCTCTTTCAGACTTCCCTGTATTTAATTACTTTATATTTATTTGTATCTTTTTTTTTTTAATACTTATTTCATATATGCTTATCTTTGTACTTATTTCCTCCATTAGAATTTAAGCTTCTTGAGAGAAAGGATTGTTTCATTCATTATATCCCTGGAAACTACTATTGTGCTTGGTTCACAGGAACTAATAAACATTTGCTGATTGATTAATTGAAAATTCTAGGTGTTGTGTGTCTGAATTTTACCACATTAGATTTATTTCTAATTGATGGGAATCTCATCTATGTCTGAGTTTTTGTTTATTTTTTTTCTCTTTTGCATTCATTAATAGAAAATACTGTATTTGCAATATTGTAAAATCATTGACCTAAAATCTTTCAGTTTCTTTTTTCTTGTTTGGACAGGAATGCCAGAATCAGTTTTCTATTGTTCCCTCCATGATCCTGTCAACACCTGTCCAGCTGGCTACGTAACTAACAAGGTATGTTTTTGTAAAGACCCTATGAAACCTGTTTTGTACTAGGGAATCTAGACTGCTATAGTCCTAAGATATTAAAGGATTAGATGGAAAAGGAAAAAAAAAAAAGGAATAAATTGTTAGCCTTTTAAAAACTCTGATCTTTTTTTTCTACTTTTTACAACCCCTGGCTTTATTGCTACAAATATAAATAAGGTAGTGTATGGTAGGGAATGATAATGCCTATTAGGTAAGAAGGATAGGATTGGGCTTTGGCTGGTTTCCCCCTCCCCACCTTCCCCAGGCTTGGGGTTAAGTGACTTGCACAAGGTCACCCAGCTAGGCAGTGTTAAGTTGAACTCAGTCCTCCTGACTTCAGGGCTGGTGCTTTATCCACTGCACCACCTAGCTGCCCCTTGGTAAAATACATCTTAAACTTAAACATTGTAAGAAACCTTTTCGTAATAAATACTATACAATCTTTGATTTCCTTCAGTGGTGATGACCCTTCTGTACCTTTTTTATCCTCTACTTTTTTTGTCCATGTTTTCCCATAAATCCTTCATGGGAGGTGTCCTTCACATACAAAATGTACCTTAAGAGGTGAATTTTATCTGGCTAGCTGTGAAATCAGCTTCTGTGATGACTGGAAGATTCTCTGCAATAGCCAGATATAAAGTTAGCTACTCCTGAGAAATCCTTTTTTTTTTTTCCCTTTGATTTTACACACTTAAATCTCTATAGATTTAGTAATCTCAAAAAAAGATAGGTAAAAAATAGATTATGTCTTGTGCAACTATATACTGTAGAGCTATGTTTCTATTTCCTATGTTTATTGTCTTTGGACATTGTCAAAATACGAAAAGTATTTAAATCAAAGGAGTTGTTATCCATTGAAATGGCGCCTTACATCTGCAATGTAATGAAATGTTCCATATAAAAACACATTGACTTTTCTTGAAGGCATGTATTCAATATGTTAATAATAGCATCTCCTAAAAGTATCTTGTATTTAATATTAACTAAGATAAGTTAAAACCAAAGAATTTTTTTTTTTTTTTTTTTTTTTTGGTTAAATGGATCCAGGGTTTCTTTGCTACCTCTTCCACCAATGCAAATCACAAATTCCTTACCTCACTCTTGCCCTATTTTTAAATGTGTTGTCCTTTAAATCCTGCATATGGGATGTGCCCATTGTGCTGGAGTCATTTCTATTATTCTTTTATTATCTTGGAGATACTGATACATCCCTTGGGCTATCTGTGTATTTTTTTATGTCTTATTTTGTTCTACTTAACCAACCTTGCATCTTTTCTGATTGCAAGGGAAAGGAAGGAAGCAAACATTATGAAGTCCCTACTATATATGCCATCTGCTAAATACTCTTACAAGTAGTTATCTCCTCTTATTCTTAAAACAACCTTGGGAAGTAGGTACTGTTATTATCCTCATTTTATATTTGAGGAAACTGAGGCAGGCAGAGGTGAAGTGACTTGGCCAAACACACACAGCTCATAAATGTCTGAGGTTAGATTTGAATTTGAAGCCTCTTTGATTCCAGCCCCAGTATTCTATTCTCTACCGCATCAGGTGGGTACCTTTATCTAGGGCCATCCCCAGTTGTCCTGACCTATATCTGGCCCTTGGACCCAGATGGCTCTGGAGGGGAAGGTGAGGCAGGTGACCTTGCCCAGCCTCCCTCACTCAAATCCAACTCACTTGCATCCCATGGTATCGCCTCCCTGAGGTCATGGTCCTCTTGGAGAACGAAGAACCAACAATAACAGCCACAGGTGGCTACCTCTGTGTTGAGGGAGGGAAGAGAAAGTATAGGAGGCCGTTCTTCCGCCTCATCTGTTCAGGAGATTGTACTGTTATTATCATCTCAAAGGTAAAGGAGGTTTGAGTTCAGTATTATGGCATAATGTCACGGGATTTTTATTTAGGGCAGTTGCTTGTTAGCCGCCAGCTGTGCTCTCTGAGGCTTTGTGCTTTCTTCCTGACAGTCCGTGTCTGTGTGGGGTGTTGGAGGGCGCCTAGAAATGACTGCGGCCAAATTCATGGCAATTCAGCAGGCCCTTCAGCCAGACTGGTTTCAGTGCCTGTCAGATGGAGAGGCTTTGTGTGGGGAGGTCTTCTCTGCCAAAAGGGCCCGGAAGTCTGTGGATCGGTCCCTAGCTTTCCTTGATGAGTGTCTAAAGCTCCAGGAACAGTCTGAGGTAAGGCTAAATCCAGGTGTACAATCCCATGGAGGGGAATTTCTTCCTTGCTCTCCCATCGAAAAGCTTAGGCACCAACTCAGGGTATCTCATGGGGAAAAAAGAAGATACCACAAGAGACTGGCTGCTTTGTAATTGTTTGCTGCCTCTGCAAATTGTCAATAGCCTTCCAGTCTGTATCATCAAAGTACTTCTAGGGCAGTTTAGTAGGAAAGCACTGAATCTAGAAGTCAGAGGAAGTGCATTGGAATTCTGACTCTGCCCCTTATGAACTCTTCTAGTTCTTAGTTTCTTCATCTGTAAAAAGAGATCTTGATAATGAGTTCTGAATCCTGTCCATTGTCTCTGCATTGAGCTCAAGGATTTTCTAAATTTGAATAGAGAAGAATTTTTTATTTTATTTTACTAACCTTTGGTTTCCTCTATATTCCTTTGTACTCTATTTTAGGCATTTAAAAATACTATTTTGAGAAGGGATCGATAGCCTTCAGACTGCCAAAAGGTCCATGATACAAAATAGAATTAGAACCCCTGATCTAGAGGATTCAAGAACCCTGCTAAGTGTGACGCAGGTTATTGTAAAGTATAAGATGCCCCTGAATTCAGTGAGCTTTATATTCTAATTGGACAGGCAAATCTTAATAGTCATGAAATATTTAATTGTTGGGAAATGACACAGCATAGTGAAAAGAATAAAGAGTATCCTACTGAGTTCTCTAATCTCCTGCTTTTCTGAATATCTTTTTTTTTTCCTTTGAACATGAGAGGAATTGACAAGATAATGTTTAAGATACCTTCTACCCCTTTAGTGTGCTGTCATTTTGTGGCTCCAAACAATCTTCCAAGAACTCTCTCTACTAGAAGGGGAATTCAAACAGTTGCAGAGGGGAGTAAGGCGGGTCTTTTATGTGGAGAGAGGAGCAGAACTGAAAATGTGCATGCCATGATGAAACATAACTTCTTCTGTATCTCTGATCCTAGTCCTCAAAAATCCATGTTTTTCCTTCCATATGTCATCCTAGGGCTGGTTGTTGGTCTATCTATTATCATTGTCTGCAATAATTATCTATGGGAAATATCCCTTATGTTACAGTACTAGATACAGGGGACAGGACAGTGTAAATGTTGTGCACTTCTATATGGCATTTCACCAATTAATCAACTTCTAAATTTTTAGGGCCATTTTTTAAAACTAGGCCAGAACAGATACTAAAATGCCTCTCTATTTCTTCTAGGATCTAAGGTTGACTATTGAAATCTTAGAAGAAAGAAAGGGGATGTGTAAGTTAACTATTGTTCATTTTTTCTTTTTCTCCTTGGCTTTCTACTGCTTCTACCCTCCTTTCTCAATCTAGGTTCTTCGAAGTCGTGTGATGATTGGAGTAATTGAAGGTGGTGATATACTAGAGGAAAGGCTGAGATCGGCAAGGGAGACAGCAAAACGGCCAGTGGGTGGCTTCCTCCTGGATGGTTTTCATGGAGATGCTATGACAAAGGAGACGAGATTGCAGCTGATGTCATCTGTCACTGCTGAGCTCCCAGAGGACAAACCAAGGCTAGTGTTAAATTAAGGGGAAAGTTGGGAATGGGAAGGAAGAGATGGATATTAGCATATTGTGTATCACTGAAGAAAAAAACTTTCCCTTATTCAACGGTCTTGGCCAAAAGGCTTATTATTTGGGCATAATGTTTTCTTCCTTTTTTGGCTTCCTTGGCTCTTGGAATCAAAAGCTGAAATCTTATATAGAATGTAGGTATTTATGTGATAATTCTTGGCTTCAATGATCTCCAATGTTGATAATGTGAATTATGATAATGTAAAAATCATAATAAAGGGGAAACCATGATGGCAGGTTAGAGATAGCAACCCAGATAAACTCTTTCAACACTCCCCTCCACATAATTTTAAAATTATACCTCAAATCAAATTTTGCGGTGACAAAACCAACAAAAAGGTCCAGGGTGAGATTTTTTTCCTCAGACTAAGAAAATTTAGGAGGAGAGCTTTCTAACACCCAGATGGATACTGTAGACTGGAACATATAGCAGCAAAACATCAGCGATGATGTTGGCCATGGCCAGCAGCAGCAGCAACTTGGGGAACTGGCATCCCAGAGACAGTAAGGGGCTTAAACAACTGCTCAGAAAAAAAATTACAAGAGACCCTTTGCTGGCACAGTGTACAGCAGGTGCTGATTGGCAGCTCTATTTCCTATACACAGTTCTGGGTTGCATTTCCAAGGCCAAGAGGAACATTGGTGATTGGTCACAAGGAATTAGAGACTTTAGTCTCAGAAGCAAAAGAGTGCTAATGTTTGCAGCTGCAGGGGACCAGAGGCTCTTCTGAATAAAGAGTACAGACCAGGAGAACAGTGACCATATCTTCCCAGGATCACATCTCTCTCTCTCTCTCTTGGAAGCACTAAAAATTTGCAAGCTTCTAGAACTGATTCTGAAAACAGCAGCATGAAAAAGCCTAAAGACTGAGTCAGTGCCGCTCCACTCTCAGGTGAACAGAGCTGAACTTTAATATATTAAAGTTCAGCGTCAAGAAATAGACTAGAAAAATGAAGAAATCACTCCAGTAACCAAAACCAAAACCAAAAACCCCTTGACCATAAAAAGGTATGACAGTTGCAGGAAAGACCAAGACATAAGCTCAGAAGAAATCACCAAAAAATGCCAATTGGACTCAAACCTAATAAGAATTCTTGGAAGAGTTAGAGAAAGATTTAAGTACAGTAAAGGAAAAATGAGAGTGATACAGGAAATTTAGGAAAAGGGAATGTATAGCTTGGTAAAAGAGGAACAAAAAAATACTGAAGAAAATAACATCTTTAAAATTAGAATTGGCCTAAGGTAAAAAGTGGCATAAAAATTAAAAAAAAAAAAAAAAGAACTCCTTAATAAGCAGAGTTGGCCAATGGGAAAAAGAGATGAAATCTCACTGAAGAAAATAATTCTTCAAAAATTAGAATTGAGCAAGTGGAAGCTAATGACTGCATGAGAAATTTATGAAACAAGTCAAAAGAATGAGGGGAAAAAAATAGAAGAAAATATGAACTATCTTATTTAGAAAACAACTGACCTGGGAAAATAAATCTAGGAAAGATAATTTAAGAATTTTTGAATGCTATGGTCAAAGAAAAAGGATAGATTTCATATTTAAGAAATTATTAAGGAATACTGCCCCAATATCTTAGATCTAAAGGATAACATAGAAATTAAAAGAATGCTGAAATAGATCTCCAAATGGAAACTCAAGAATATTATAACAAATTCAGAAGTTCCCAGCTCAAAGAGAAAATAGTTCAAGCAGCCAGAAAAACAACAATTCAGATATTGTGGAGCCATGGTCAGGATCACATAAGATTTAGTGGTTTCTACATGAAAAGAGCTGAGGGCTTGTTACACGCCTTCTAGAAGGTGAAGAAGTTAGGATTACTACTAAGAAAAACCTACCCATCAAGATAAGTATAATACTTCAGAGGAAAAAATTAGGGTATTTAGTGAAATAGAAGACTTTCAAATATTCCTAATGAATTGGTGTGTATGCACACACACACACACACACACACACACACACACACACACACACACACACACACACACTTTCATTCATTCACTCGGTTGTATATGGATATCTAACTTACCAATAGTGAAACACACACTTGAAACAGAAAGACACATACGGTTAAAAATGCAGAGCTACAGAGGAAGAAATTGAAACTATATCCACTCACATGAAAGAGTGTTCCAAATCACTACTGATCAGAGAAATGCAAATTAAGACCACTCTGAGATACCACTACACACCTGTCAGATTGGCTAAGATTACAGGAACAAATAATGATGAATGTTGGAGGGGATGTGGGGAAATTGGGACACTAATACATTGCTGGTGGAGTTGCGAAAGAATCCAACCATTCTGGAGAGCAATCTGGAATTATGCCCAAAAAGTTATCAAACTCTGCATACCCTTTGACCCAGCAGCGCTACTACTGGGATTATATCCCAAAGAAATACTAAAGAGTGGAAAGAGACATATATGTGCCAAAATGTTTGTGGCAGCTCTTTTTGTTGTAGCTAGAAACTGGAAGATGAATGGATGTCCATCAGTTGGAGAATGGTTGGGTAAATTGTGGTATATGAAGGTTATGGAATATTATTGCTCTGTAAGAAATGACCAGCAGGAGGAATACAGAGAGGCCTGGAGAGACTTAAACCAACTGATGCTGAGTGAAATGAGCAGAACCAGAAGATCACTATACACTTCAACAACAATACTGTATGAGGATGTATTCTGATGGAAGTGGAAATCTTCAACATAAAGAAGATCCAACTCACTTCCAGTTGATCAATGATGGACAGAGGTAGCTACACCCAGAGAAGAAACACTGGGAAGTGAATGTAAATAGTTAGCACTAATATCTGTCTGCCCAGGTTGCATGTACCTTCGGATTCTAATGTTTATTGTGCAACAAGAAAATGATATTCACACACATGTATTGTACCTAGACTATATTGTAACACATGTAAAATGTATGGGATTGCCTGTCATCGGGGGGAGGGAATAGAGGGAGGGGGGGATAATTTGGAAAAATGAATACAAGGGATAATATTATAAAAATATATATATAATAAAAAATTTAAAAAAAAATGCAGAGCTAGCGCAGAATCTAATATGTTTCAGTTGAAGTTAATAAAGTGAGGGAAGGGATTGTAACCATAATCTCAGACAAAGAAAAATGAAAAATAGACCTAATTAAGGAGATAATCAGATATATATTATGTTAAAATGTACCATACATCATGAAGTAATATCAAAAATATTCATAGCAAGTTTCTCTGATAAAGGAATTTTTTCTCATATATAATGAGCATAGGAAAGAGCTGATTGAATCACATTTATAAAAATAAGAGCCATTTCCCAATTGATAAAAGATCAAAGAATATATATAGGTAGTTTTCAGAAGAAAAAAATCAAAAGTCTCATAATTATATTAAAAAATGCTCTAAATCAATATTAATTAGAGAAATGGAAATTAAAACAACTCTGAGGTGCCACCTCACTTCAATCAAAAATGTTAAGTGCTTGAGGGAAGGAGGGAAAAAATAGGGATGCTAATGAATTGTTGGTAGAGTTGTGAACTGGTCCAGCCAATCTGCTTTGGAGCTGTGTCCATAGGGCCATAAAACTGTGCCTACCCTTTGACCCAGAAGTACTACTACTAGATCTATATTCCAAAGAAATCAAAGAAAAAGGAAAAGGACTTATATGTAGAAAAGTATTTGTAGTAGCTCTTTTTGTGGTGGCAAAGATTTGCAAATTGAGAGGATGTTTATGAATTGGGGAATGGCTAAACAAGTTGTGGCATATGATTATGATGGGGGTACTATTGTGCTATAAGAAGTAAAAAGGAGGGTGGTTTCAGAAAAACATGACAAGACCTAAATGAACTGAAGCAAAGTGAAATAAGAACTGGGAGATTGTTGTGCCACAGTAATAGCAATGTTGTAATGAAGATCATCTGTGAAAGACTTGATTACTTTAATGACTACAATGATATCTACCTCCAGAAAGAGAAATGATAAGCTCTGAGTGCAAATGAAAGTATATTTTTCCCACTTTCTTTATTTCTGGTTTTTTTGGGGGGGTAAATATGGCTACTATGGAAATAGGTTTTACATGATTTCACGTGGATAATTGATGTCATGTTGCTTACCTTTTCAGTGGGTGGATAAGATAGTGAAAGGGGAAGAGACAATTTGGAAATAAAAATTTTTTTAAAAAGGCATCTTTAAAATAAATAATATATTAAAAAAACTTTTAAAAAATCATAATGTAAATTTTTAATAGGGCTTTCCCCTAAAACACATATGTTATAGATTGCCAAATATAATATTGGTGGACACATGTATAGTATACTTATTTTGAACTGCTGTCACATTTGACCTTCACAACAAGCTAATGAAAGCATAGTTCAACTTGAAAATTTTAAAAGTAGCTATGGTATGCAAAGCATTGTTGTACTTAATATTCTACTATTGTTCTAGCTTATTACTAGACAATGTAGAATTGTATAGATAAATAAACATGAGCTAATTTGAAGTCAGGTCATCAAATGGGAAAATTGGTGAGAAAAGAAACAATATACTTGATTCTTTTGTCTTGTTCCCTTCTTATATTTCTCTTCTTCCCCATACCATGCCAAAATAGTCATTTATATAGACTCAGAATTATGTTCAGTTGATTACCTGTGATGAGGGTTTTTTAAAGACCCAATGAGTCATGGGAATAGAATCAGTTAAGAACTACTTAATGATCTTTAAATTCAAGCAAATATTGAACTTTGTTGTTTATTAAAGCAGAAGACCATGATGTGGTTAGAATAAAGGTTGAGTTTGTTTTCTTAGAGGACTTTTGTTAGGGGTTGGTGAACACAGATTATGTGTATGATTTCTGAACTGCTGTTTACACCATGATTTTTCACTTGTCATCCTGTATTTTTTTCACTGATCTGGTTTCTGACCACATAATTCATTGGTTTCTGTTTTTTCTGGCTTCCAAAGCCCTGATGATTTCTTGTGATGGATGAGCCTATGTTTGACAGAGGTTCAGTCCACAGGAATTCTGTTTAAAATTTGGTTGGTGTGGTTATGTTCTGGTTTTTAAAAACTTGTACAATTTTGAAATGGAATGCTTTGCTGTTTGTTTCCATTTATATGCTGCTTCAGGTCTTGAGTCCTATTTGGATTCTTGGATATATTGTATCATATATCCATTATGTCACTTGACATAAAGAAATTGCAGTCAGAGAAAAAAACAAGTTCTGTCTTTTGTGTTCTGATAGAATGTTAAACAATCTTTTCCAGAACTTCTCTCCTTTCTCATCTCATCTTTTCCAGAACTTTATAGGCTTATCTTCGGATTTTTCCCCTGACTGGATATTTTAAAAATAGTTGAGCATTGTGTTTACACAAAACCCTAAACTAAAAAAAAAACAAACAAAACAAAAAACCCAACAACATCAAATTGTAAAAATGATAACTAGCACAAGTCTTTTTCATTCTTTTGATTTATTTTACTGACATATCATTAAGCATGTGACGGTACTTTGTGCTTCAAGAAGCTCACTGACACTGATCAGTTTGTAGGCACAGATTTTACCACTTGTTATGATGTAGGGAAAATAAAGCCAATTGGATTCTTAATTCTCAAAGCAGAGCTGTAGTTCTGATTGCAAGAACTGATTTAGCAGATTAACGAGTTTTCAACCTGTCATGGAGTATAAGTAAAACAATTGATAAATTCTGTTTCTGAGCCAGAGTATAAAACATTTCAGATTAAGAAGTCATAATATGGGTTGTAAGTGGGTCAGAAGGGAAAGTATGTATCTGTATTGTTCTTAATAGACAGTAGAGATGTTCACCCCAAGATTCAGCCTTATTATGTAGGATTTTGTCATTTTTCTGGTTCATTTACTGTAATGAAATAGCTCTTTTGTTGGTATTTTAAGAGGAACCAAACCAACATAGGGGGACAGTTGGGTGACATGAAGTACTATGACACTATGACTTCTTTTTTTATTTAATTTTTTTTTTTCCCAAGGCAATTGGTGTTAAGCAATTTGCCCAGGATCACACAACTAATAAGCGTAAAGTACCAGAGGCCAGATTTGAACTTAAATCCTTCTGACTCCAGGCCTGGTATTCCATGTACTATGCCATCTAGCTGCCCTCTATACTATGACTTCTTAGAATCAAGAAAACCTGAGTTCAAATCCTGCCTTAATCATTTATTAGCTGTGTATGACCCTGGGTGAATCATACATTTCTCAATTTCAGTTTCTTCATCTGAAAAAAGGGAATAAAAATAACCCCTATTGCATAGGGTTGTGGTGAGAATCAAAGGAGATATAAGTGCTTCATAAACTTGAAAGGAATGTATAAGTATTCATTATTTAATTATCATTGTTATTAGTATCTTGTTTCTGGAAAAAAGATGTTGCAGTTGAGTAGTTTTGTTTCTTACATAATTTTTGAGTTATTGTTTTTGTGTTTTACTCTATAGGCTTATCTTTGGTATTGGCCAGCCAGATGAAGTCTTGGAGTGTATTGAGGCGGGTGTGGATCTATTTGAGAGTTTTTTCCCTTACCAAGTGACTGAACGGGGTTGTGCTCTGACATTCAGCTTTGATTACCAGCCTAATCCTGAAGATACAGGTGAGCCTCTTAAAGATGCTATGAGTACATCATGGAAACTTTGCAGTTAAGTTCACAGCCCATGGTGTTGTCTATGTTTTCTCTACTCCCATTATTAATTCTTGGCTTAATTATTTCAATATCTGACAATCTGGCCCAATGGATCTATGATTTCAATGATGTGGGTACTTCTTTGAGTTGTGCAAATCATAGCTACTCATATGGCTGGACATACATTTATCTTTGTCTTCCCATAAATCCTCAGAGGGTCACCAGTTATGCCATGAGGGTCTTTCTCTAGTTCTCTTGACATTGTATAAATACTTGTAGCCACTTGTCAATTATAACCTGCTATGGAAATGGCCCAGTTTCTTTTCTCCTCAGATGTTTCCCTGATCACTTTGACATTGTTTATAGAATGCAGTCCTTTACTGATGATGTGCTGTAGCTTCCTCATGCTATGATCTATGAGAAATTTGGGTTATCATATTTCACCATAATTGATTTCCTTTTGTAATCCTAATATTTTGTGCATTTAAGAATATTCCAAGAAGTGTGTCCAAGAATTACCAGATAGCCAAAGGGGTCCATAACACTAAGAAGGTTAAGATCCCTTGGGTGAGATCTTTCTTTAAAATAATGTAAAAAAGCATCACTTCAGGACTTTGTTTGGGAATTGAGAATGAAAGACTTGATAAAGGTCTTTCATTCAGGTTAGACCAATGACTTCAAGCTGTTCTAATTCTGTTTTGTAAGTTTTAGTTTAATGGGATAATGTGGTTTGGGAAGAGATAGTGTCACAGTGCTTTTACATTCTCAGTAATGTTTCTAAAAATGTAGAATCTTCAAGAGTTATACTCTCCTGGCATAATAATCTTTAAGATCCCAGGGATAGCTTCCTACCATAATGAGGACTTGTTGAGATATCCTGATTAACAAAAGAAAAACATCCTGAATGTTATTTGAAATCACTCTTGTTCTATGTCTTTCATATTGTGTCTTTAAGTACTGGCATGTTAGCAAAAACCATTCACAGAATAAATTGTCTAGTTCTTCCTATTATATTAATCCTATCTAGTATTAATATTCATAGTATTAGTACTGTGAAATAATTTTCTTTTCCCTGGATAGCTGTCCTTATGTGTTATTGTAGGATGGAGGTAACAATGGATTGTAGAGAGGTTGTGAAAAGGTATTTAATGTTTGACTGCCCTTACCAGCTTGAAAGATTTTGAATATGGACTCTGTTGGAATATATCTGTTGTCCAAGGACTAATCTTGCTAAGTTTGGAGAGATTCATTATATGAAAGTCAGCTTTAAATGGATTGTTTGGCCACAGTAACTCACAAAGAATTTTCTTCTAAGGTATGAGAGCTTCTTAGAAGCATTGAATTTTGAAGCATAAAACCATTTCTATAGTAAGTAGAATTTAAAAACATTAAACTGCTTCTATTCACATCTTAGAA
Source organism: Sminthopsis crassicaudata (assembly GCF_048593235.1). Lineage (NCBI taxonomy): Eukaryota > Metazoa > Chordata > Mammalia > Dasyuromorphia > Dasyuridae > Sminthopsis > Sminthopsis crassicaudata. Next base: position 319,948,237 of record NC_133619.1, read on the forward strand.
AGGAAACATTCTGAACCAAGTGACCATAATTATGAACGAGGAAAATAGAGCTTTTGAACTCTTTGATAAAAGTTAATTCATCTTTTTCTTTAAGAATCCTTTTCTCTTTGCATGCCCTAATGCTTTTAAATTATGTCTCCTTTTCCATTCTCAAGGTTCTGTTATTACAATTAGAATGCTCTAACACTTTCTGTGAAAACACTTTAATTTTTCCAAGCTGTTTTCTCTTTTAGAAACTGTCTGTATGCTATAGAAGGGGACTCTTTTTGGACCCAGATGGCTAAGTAGAAGAAACCGTATATCTCAGCTTCTGTCCCACAATTAATCTGATTAATAAACAGCTCACCCTGTAAATATTATCCATATTCCTTTAGGGATGAAAGTGAAACAAATTTAGGCCTTAAGTGACATTTGAGATCTTAAGAGACTGATGAGAAACTGACAGACTTCTAAGGTTAAAAATTTTTTTTTTAAAGAAAAAGCAATACTTGTAATCAAAATATGGAACAATTAGAATTCTTAAATGATTCGAGTTTAAAGGAGGTTATAGAAAAAATTAGAACTATAGAAGGGGAAAAGGTACAGCACTGCAACAGAAGTTATATAAAACTTTAGTTACCAACTTCCCCAAATCAAAATGGACTAAGTTGAAATTGATAATGCTAAGAAACAATAAGAATTCTTAGGGCAACATATAAAAGAATGATTGACTTGGAAATTAGTTGAATAATAGGCTTATTTGAATTCTATGGCCAAAAAAGTAAAAAAGAACCTGGATGCTATATTTCAAGAAATCTTTCAGAAAATTACCTAAACTTATTAAAACAAGAGGGAAATCTGAAAATAGAAAGAATCCACTCATCACTTTTCTAAACAAATCTCAAAATGAAAACTCCCAGGAATGTCATTGTCAAAATCCAGAACTTCTAGACAAAGGAAAAAACACCTCAAACTGCTAGAAAAACAGATTTCAAATATGGAAGAACCACAATCAGGATTGCACAATATTTATCTGCTATCACTCTTAAGAAGTGGAGAGCATGGAATAAGTATTCCAAAATGCAAAAAAAAAAAAAAAAAAGTCTACAGTTAAAAATAACTTAACCTAGAAAAATTAAGTTCATCTTTTATGAGGAAAAAAAAACACATCTTCAGTAAAATAGAGGATTCTAAAATATTAATAATAAAACTAAAAAAGAATTTTGATATAAAAATTTGAAAGATAAGAAAAAATTAAAAGGTAGCCACAAATGAACAATCGGAATGAACTTATACAGAAAAACTGTTAGCATATAATAGAGAATATAGATATTAAAAGGATTATTTCAGAATCTTAATATCACAATGGGGTTAATGTAGTAGTCATTTGAAACGGAAGACTTATAGTTTTATAATGTTTTGAAGATGCTGTATGAAAAAAGAAAAGGGAGGAAGGAAGAAGATACCTTAAGAGGAAATGGGAGAAAAGATGGGGGGGAGGATTTGTTAACATACATAATCAAGTTGTGCAAGTAGAACTATATGCAAATATGGAAAAAATAAGAGGAACAAATTGTCACTTCAATTTCATTTCATCTAAGCTAGTCAAAGCAGGGTAGAACATAGAAAGAGTGTGGTATAGAAATATATTAAACTCAACAGAGATACAAGTAGAATCAGGAAAAAGGGAATATTAGAGGGAAGGTAGATCAGGGGAGGGAGTAGTTATTAAAAAAACAAACTAATCAAGCTTGGAGAGGAATAGTTAAGAAAAGATTAACAGGGGTAAAGGGAGAGAAAAGAGTGATAGCCTGAACTAAACACAAAGACAAAAATATATAGAAAAAAAGGCATATGTGAATAGGAAATAATTAACTAGTATCACTATGAATGAAAACTCACCCATGAAATGGAAGAGATTATAACAGTGACTGAAAGCAAAATCCAACAATGTATTTATACAGAAAAAACACTTGAAACATAAAAACACAAAGTTAAAATTAAAGGATTAGAGCAAAGTCTATTATGTCTCAGCTGAACACAAAAAAATCAGGATTAGCTATTATGATTTTAGACACAGCAACAGAAAAAATAAAATTAAAAAAGAAAAGCAAAAAAGATGCATTTTGGTGAAAGATAACAAATGATGAATTTACTTAAATTAACATTCAGCATAGGTTACAAATACTTAAAGCAGAAACATAAATGAATTACAAGGAGAATTAGACAGTAAAAACTATAAGAATTGAAGAGCCAGTGGAAAAAGAATATTAAACATCTTGTTTAGATGTGCCACCATTTGGGATTTTTTTTTGCAAAGATATGGAATAGTTTGCCATTTCCTTCTCCAGCTCATTTTACAAATAAGGAAATTCAGGCAAACAGTGTTGAGTAACTTACTCAGATCACACAGCTAGTTAGTATCTGAGGCCAGATTTGAACTCAAGAAAATGAGTTTTTCTTTCTTCAGGCCTGGAACTCCATCCACTTCATTACCTTAATTGTCCATTAAAAATCTGTTGGAGACTAAATAGCTTAATCCTTAAGAATCACTGGACCAAAGAACAAATCATGAAAATGATAGGAAATTTTATTAAAAATAATAACTATAATAATACTTTAAAATTTGGAGATTAGAAATTTTATCTCTCTAAAAAGTTATTAACAAAAAAGAGAAAAAAAGCAAAACATTGAATTAAGATAGAACTAAGAACAATGGAAAATCAAGATATTAATAGCCTCAATTGAATACCAAAATTAAAATCTTAAAAATGAAAGAAAAAATTGAGAAAATTCAAAACAACAGTAGCATTATATATAAAAGTAGAAGCTGGATTTTTTTTTTTCCAGGAGGGGAACCAATAAAATAGATAAAACAACTTGATTTTTTTAAAAAGTGAAAAAACAAATAATTAGTATCAAAAATGAAAAAAAAGATGAAAATTTACAACAAATGAAGAAATAAAGACTAGCATGAGAAACTTTTGCATAGCTGTATGCTAACAAAATGATTTAAATGAAATAAATTCATATTTGCAGTGTTAAAACACCCAAATTAACAGAACAAGAAGCAGGAAATTTTCAAAACCAAATTTCATAGGAAGAAATTGAACAAGCCATACAGGAACTTCTAAAAAAGGTAGATTCACATGTGAATTTGGTCATTCAAAGAATATTAATTCCGATGTTACATAGCTTGCAAAAATAGCTAAAGAAAAATCCTGCAAAATTCCTTCTGTGACATAGACTTGATTTGATTCATTAACTAATGAGTGTTAAGGGACAGGTCAGTTCTTCAAGAGCCGCCACAGCTGTGGATTATAACATCTGAAGGAGTTGCAGGGCAGCCTTTGTTGACACAGGTATTTCGGACTGGGAACGAGATAAATTGGAGGCAGAAGGAAAAGGAAGGAGGTGAGACAATGCAACGGCCTCTCAGTCAGAGAGGTCAGAGAACAGCAACTGCCTCTCAGTCTCCTTGTATCATCCTCTCACAAGAGGAGATCCATTCTGGATTGGATCTCTAAGCAGCTACTGTTAGGTGGCTCCTATGTATTCCAACAAATGAGAATCAAAACAGAAAAAGAAAACTATAGACCAATTATATCTAGTAAATTAAGGTGTATAAAATTTTAAATAAAATATTAGCAAGGGGGATACTATCTAAAGAATTATTCATTGTGAATTACATTGTGATTAACTTATATTATAAAACTAAACCTCATTAATAGCAAAATTGATTAAAAATCATTATATCAATATATTTCAGAAAAAGCTTTTGGCAAGTTGTATTACTAATCACTGTTATTATTGATGCTCTGCATGTGCATTTCTTTTTTCTGCTTAGTAATACAGAAAATGTAGAAAATCAACTTCTGATTCTGTCCCTTTTCTCAGATGTCTAAGTGGGTGGAGACAAGTGTATCTCTGTAAGTGCTTTATAGAATTTCCATGGACACTTTGAGCAGGGCTCTAATGCTTCAGATTTATAAAAGAATTTTGCTTCTCCAGGCTTTCTATTGAATTTTCTGTTATTTCATTTTCTATTTTTCTTCTGTCTTCCAAGCTCATCTTAAAACCAGAACTGAACCAGAAACTTATAGGTACTTTTAGTCCTTTTAATTTGACACTTTTCATTAAGTTTTTTTTTTTTTTTTTAAGAGATGCCACCTCTTCACAAAGGAACTCAAATCTTTAATCTAGATGAAAAGACATCTAAGCACTGCTATCATGTAAGATAAGATGTAAATTGCTGCCAACTGTAGTAATGATACTTTTAATAAAAGTGACCCATGATATGCAAAAAAAAAAAAAGAAAAGACAAGACATCTAAGCACAAAGGAATTCAGATGGACTAAATTCTTAGAGGATGAGTGTTTTGTTTGGTCTTTAATACAGGGCAGAGTGGTTTGCCATTTCCTTCTCCAGCTCATTTTACAGATGGGGAAACTGAGGCAAACAGGGTTAAGCAAGTTACTTAACTTGTCACACAGCTGGTAGTGTCTGAGATCAGATTTGAACTTAGGAAGGTGAGGCTTCCTGACTCTTAAGCCCAGTATTCTGTTCACTATGGCGCCCAGCATTCTGTTCACTATGGCGCCACCTAGCTGTCCCAGTAACAGACTTATAAATAAAAAAGGTAAATCAGGAAAAAAAATAAGAACAATAGAGTGCTAAAAAGAACAAAAACAACTGAATCTGACAGATATGTGAAGAAAACTAAATAGGACAAAGAGGGAAATATGCTTTTTGCTCATACATAATGGAATGTTCATAGAAATTGATTATTCTCCAGAATAAGAAAAAATGTTCGACAAATTCAGAAAGTTGGAAACATTATGCTTGCAAACTGTTAGATATAATTATTCTGATTCCCCAAAAGGGTGCAGTAAATGAACAACCTTAGGATGAATGAAGCTATTTAAACTTTTTAATATGCTCCTACACAAGTAGGTGTGTGTAGACACATATGTACAGAAGGGAAAACAAGCCTTTATACTGTCAAGCTTAGTCCTACTCTTCTCTTCAGAGTTCTGATTGGTCCGAGCCCTTCAGGTTTACAGTCTTCCTCATCCATCTTCTTACATGTTGCTCCTAGACATATTCCCCCTTCCTGGTCTTACATCCCTTGTTCAAAAATGGCAACAATCTCCACCCTTATGGTGTGTCAGATAATATGCAAAGAGCCGATTAAGCAAGCACAATGAAGAAAAGCCTTCATTGACCAGGCTATTTTGAGCCTGGCCCCTTTTATCGGGAACTTTGAGGTTAAACTAGTTTCTTCTTCTGAAAGCTGGTCAGTGATACTTGTTATTTTACATCACTTTGAAATTGTAACATCTTGTGGAGACCTAACTTTTAGTAATTTTCACACAGACAATAACATAATAAAAGTAAATTGGATCAAAAGATGCAGCCCAGGGGTAACTAGGTGGCGCAGTGGATAGAGCACCAGCCTTGAATTCAGGAGGACCTGAGTTCAAATCTGGTTTCAGACACTTAACACTTCTTAGCTGTGTGACCCTGGGCAAGTCACTTAACCCCAGCCTCAAGGGGGGGGGGGGGAAGATGCAGCCTACATGAAGATATGAAGTAAATTATTGAGTGATGCTTAGATCAAAGATCAAATTATAGTACCAATAAAAAAATTATATTTAGGATTAAAGTTAAGTACATATGTCAAATTCATGTAATTTAGCCAATGTAGTTCTCTGAAGCAAATGTTTATTTCTGAATACTTATAGTGATTAAGGAATTAGAGATTATGGTATTGAATTTGGAGTTGAAAAATTTAGAAAGTGGACAAATAAATACAGCAGAAACATGCATAAGAAGTCATTAGAATTAATATATAAATATATAAAACAAGAGAACAATCATATTAGTAAATAAAACAAAGCTTATTTTTTAAAAAGCAATACAATTGATAGACATATTTAATTTTTAAAAAAGCAACATATTTGGAAAAAATCCACAGACATCTAACCTGTGTCTGTTGAAGAAAACATTTTACAATCCCTCAGAAAAGTAATTCTCTCCCTTCTTTTTGAAGACCTTGAAGGAAGATGAACTCTTTACATTCCTCCCCAAAACCAATCTACTTTTGGACAATTTTAATCCTTGGGAAGTTTTTCCATACCTCTTGCCTAAATTTGCTTCTCTGCAATTCGAATATCACACTCAGATTTTCTCTCCTTTATAGTAGTGTGCTAGATCAAATAAATTATAATATATAAAGTGATTAAAATATTATGTAAGTGCTAGCTAACAGTGTTAGTGACAGTGGTCAATTTAGTAGTAACTGCTAAATCTTTTGTAATCTTCCTGTGTTTCCTCAGAATGAATGTTTTTTTAATAATTTTTATATACTACACTAAGACTTTTAGGACACTATATATATATATATATATATGTGTGTGTGTGTATATATATATATATATATATATATGTAGATAGATGTGTAAGTGTGTGTGTGTGTGTGTGTGTGTGTATTAGGTGTTTAAAAGTCTTAATATAGGTAGTCATAAAGAAACCATTATTCCAAGGAAACACAGTCAAGATTATATGTGTGTGTGTGTGTGTGTGTGTGTGTGTGTGTGTGTGTGTGTTGTGTAAATAAATATGTATATATACGTGTGTGTGCTTTTGTTTGTGTATATAGTTTCTGCCTTCTATATAGAAAAGCATTTGGAGGAATTCGGATTTTATCCTTCAGGTTCCACCTCTGTCCTTTGGATTCCCCTCTAGTTAGAGGGAAGAAGAGACTGAGCAGGTAGAGTCAAGACTTGAATTAGCCCCTGCTAGGTGAGGAAATAAGAAGTGATGTAATTAACTGGGGAGGGACATTTTATGGAGTGAAGATCTCCTCTTTTTAAAATATTTTTAATAGTATCTTATTTTTCCAGATACATGCAAAGTTAGTTTTCAACATTCACCTTTGCAAAATCATAATGTTCCAAAATTTTCTCCCTCTTTCTTCCCCCCTTCTCCAAAACAACAAGCAATCTGATATAGGTTAAACATGCAATTCTTCTAAACATATTTTTATATTCATCCTGTTGCACAAAAGAAATCAGATCAAAAGGGAGAAAAAAAAAAAAAACCCACATAAGGAGTTCCTCTTCTAAAACAAACGAACAATAACCCCAGGATATCTGTGGTGGATTAATTCTCTATTCTCCTGAATGAATATGTAAAAATATAGGAATAGTCTGAGGTAAGGCCAAATCCAGGCTCAAAATTGAGTCAAGTTGTAGTGTCTAGCATAGAAAAGGAGAATTGTGCTTCTGCACCATCACTAGTCATTTTGGAAAATAGAGCGCAGAAATACTGCGTAATCGGTTGATAATCAGTCTATAAGCATTTATTAAGTAACTACTTTGTGTCATGTGTTAATATTAGGGAACAAAATGAAAACAATCCCGGCCCTGAAGGAAATTAACATTGAACAAGAGACATCATATATGTGTGTATAAAGAAACACATAAAAACAGATATAGAGGGGGAGAGGAAGGGGGAAGGACTGGTAGCTTGAGGTTGTAAAGAAAGACTTAATGCAGAAAGAGGGGTTTGATCTGAGGATTTTGAAAGAAGCTAGGAATTTTGAGGTAGAGGTGAAGAGAGAGAACATTTCCAGTACAGGGGACCAAGACCTACATAAAATGACTTTTAAAAATATTTTAGAATAATCTTGTTAATATCTTGATATTTAAAAAATAATAACATTTCTTTACAGAAATAGAGGGAAAATTAAATAATTGAAGAGATGCAGTGCCATATGAGTGGGCTGAATTATTAAAATTTAAAAAAAATTATGGCTCAAATTAAATGTAGATTCAATTCAATACTGATTGAAATTCCAGGAAATTCTTTGTAGAATTAAATGAGGGGAAAGTTCTTTCTAAGAAGTTAATTAATTTTTTTTAAGGGAACATGCACTTGCTTTGCCAGATCGTAAATTATACAATAAAGCAGTAATTATCAAAACTATATAGTGCCAAGTAGGTTGGGGTTTTTTTGTTTTGTTTTTTTAAGATCTGTGGAACAAATTAGACAATTGAACCTGAATCAGATGAATCCAGCAGGCTGGTATTTAATAAAATCTAAGTTTATATACTACTGGGGAAGCAAATCATTATTCAGGAAAAATCTGTTGGGATTTTGCATGGCAATTTTGGTGGGAAAAGTGTTAGAATCTAAATTTCAGAATCACAATTGAAATTTAGTATTACAATGTCTAAATGAATCAACTTTCTAAACCTTTTAAAGTTTTTAAATGAGAAAATAATGAAATGATGTCTTCTGCAGTGGTAGAGAAGTGAAAAATGCTTAGTTGTTCATTGAATAGAGAAATAACAAAAGACAAACTAGACATACTTGAGTATATGAAAAAAGTTCTGTATAATCAAAAACAAGCTGAATAAGTAGCAGAGATCAGATTGGGGAAGATTCCTTGCTAGAAAGTCTTGCATCAAAAATCTGTGAAGAATTTATACACATCTCTGAGTAAGATCCATCCCTAATAGATAAGGAGTCAAAGGAAAAGAGTAGACTTTTTGACTTTTTTGTAAAGCACATTGCCAGATTAGTTGTTTGCACTAATGGTCTATGTTAAAAGTTTTGATTTAAAAAAAAAAAAAATTGATCTAGATCTACAAATTCTTTGGTGTAGGAAACTCCCATTAAGGAAATCCTCCATTGATCCAAATCAGAAACTGTCCTTTAATTTAGAGTCTAGAGGTTGGCTTGGTGCACAAGTGATCAAATGATTTAGCACAGTTCAGGGCACATAATGTATACTTAAGAAATGTTTATTGTATTACATTTATTGTAAATATGGGAATCCTTATATAAAAAGATGCAAAATAGAGAAAATAAGACCAACAAAATAATCCAGTATTCTTACTGGATAGACAGTAAACAGAAAACTTTGTTACTCTTTTGTTAAGGTTATTATATACACACTTTTAAAGCAAATAATGGAATGTTAATGATTCAAGTACATAATTACTTCTTTTGTTCCTGTTCTTCTATTTTAATATGTCTCCATGTTTATAGGTATAAGATACTTATATCTGTATTTACTTATATTTGAAGATTGAGTGTTTAAAAAGTTATAATTAAAACTTAATTGATTTAAAATGTTGACCATAAGGAATAACCTACAAAAATATGTCAAGAGACTAGAGCACACAAATCTTCTCTACTGTCATGTCTGATCTTTTGTTATTGTTTTATCCAATAGTTTTACAACAAAATGGGAAGAAGAAAGAAGGAGGAGACAACAGGGATCATATAGATAAAGTTACAACAATCAAATGCATTCCAGAAACAGCTTTTGAAATAAATCTGAAAGAAAAAAAGTGAGTGACTTTTTTGATGTTGATGACTGAGTTTTCCTTTTCAGTGTGTGCTTTTTGTTCCTTTTTAAAAAAAGTTTGTGCAACTAATGTTATCTTGTGCCAATATTCTTTCTGAAGTCTAACTAACTGACTTTTTTTTTTTTTGTATGCTTGTGAGGGTCCAATAAAATTTTTTCTCTTTAAATTCAAGTATATACTTTTTCTTTTACTAAGTACTTATTATATAACTCTAAAACTTTTCCTTTTTGCTTTAGAAAAGTTACCATAAATGTTAGGGTCAAATTTATTGCCCTTTTGTGGTACCTAAGATCAGGGGTTCTGAAATTTTATTTTGTGTTATTTTATGTTTGTGGTTTACTCCTGGGAACTATTCCTTCTCAGAAAAAGTATTTTTATTTTTTATTTTTTAAATTTATTTTTTTTTCCCTGAGGCTGGGATTAAGTGACTTGTCCAGGGTCACACAGCTAGGAAGTGTTAAGTGTCTGAGACCAGATTTGATCATGGGTCCTCCTGAATTCAAGGCTGGTGCTCTATCCACTGCACCACCTAGCTGCCCTCAGAAAAAGCATTTTTAAATGCACAAAATAAAGTACTTAGGATTATGACGGAAACCAATTTTATTGAAATGGTTATTAAATTTTTTTTAAATTTATAGACTCATCATTTAGAATCCATGTCTTAAAAGATTTTGTTCTGTTTTACCTTTAATTTGTTGTATTTAAAAAAAATTTTTTTTCAACCTATAAATTGTTCAAAGTCCTTTTAGATATGTGAATCTTGAATCATATATTTAGCCCTGATAAACAAGAAGCTAAGGAGAACTCTTAGGAAACCCTTATGGAGGCACAGTGTTATTATAAAAAAGATATTTAAAATAAAAGATTCCCATTAAGGTTATTTTTATTGTAACAGTGTTATTAATAACATAATACCAATAACATGTTTAATAATAACATTATTGATAGCAAGTTATATCATTAAAGAGGATTTCTAATATTTTTTGTTATGATCAATAACAACATAATTGATTATGATATCAATCGCAAAAATAAAAATATTTATAGTCATGTAATTAAAGAGCATCTTTAATGATGTTTTTATTGTTTTATTTAATAACATAATTTTATTAATAACAATATTAATGTCTTTTAAGAGTCTATAGTGTGTCTTGTGTGTATGTTTCACTGGTGTCATTACATATTATTAGAGGTTACTCAGCAATATGTGTTTTAGTTTTCTATTTCAATCAGTGTCAGTCTTGTCATTGTAATTTTTTTTTTCAGGTACCGTGATGATTTTGGTCCTTTGGTTGAGGGCTGTTCCTGTTATTGCTGTAAGAATCATAGTCGGGCTTATGTCCACCACCTCCTGGTGACTAATGAGCTGCTAGCTGGAGTTCTCCTCATGATGCACAATTTTCAGCACTATTTTGGCTTCTTCTGTGCTATTAGAGAAGCTCTGAGAAAGGATAGATTGGGACAGCTGAAAGAACTCATCTGCAAGCAAGGAAGCATCTTCAGGCCCAAGAAATAGAAGATAACATAAACATTAAATTTGTGCTCAGTGGAACAAATGAAGAAACTCAGATTATTTAACAGACCCAGTTTTGATTTATGGGCTTTGGGACCAATAATAATAACAATATTTAACATTTATATATGTTTTAAGGTTTCTAAAGTGCTTTTATTTTTTTATATATTTATTACCATCACCATCTTTATTATCATTTTGATTACATTTTGAGTTTCAAGTTGTTTCCTTCTATCTCAACCCTACATTAGAGAAGGTCAATATTTGAGAGATATATACATATTTTCATGTGCCATTTTTTTCTCTGGATTTGGATAGTATCTTCTGTCATAAGTCCTTTGTGGTTGATATGAATGATCATTTTATTCATTATATTCACAAATTCTTCTTTTATCCATAAATCTGATATGTAATATGTTTCATGCTTTTCTAATTTACTTAGAATATCTCCCTTATCTTGGTAAATGGTATAAGATAATTATACCTAGTTTCTACTAGACTGCTTTCCAGTTTTCCCAATACTTTTTACCAAATAGTTATTTGTCTCAAAAACTTAGATTTTTGCATTCATTAAACACAAGATTACTATAATCATTAACTATTGTATATGTATACCTATTCTAATCCACTGATTGACCATTCTATTTCTTAGCCAGTACCAAATAGTTTTGATAATTACCACCAACTGGAGCTGCTAGACACTTACTTCCTTTACTTTTCCTACCTCATTCTTTTGCTAGTCTTGACCTTTTATTCTTCCAAATGAATTTTGTTTTTGTTTCTTTTAGATCAATAAAATAAAATTTTTGGTAGTTTAATTGGAATGATACTGAACATGTAAATTACTTTATGTGGAATTATCATTTTTATTATTTTTGGCTTTTTCCATCCATGAACAATTAATCTTTCTCCATTTATTCAAATCTGATTTTATTTGTATAAAAATGTTTTATAATTATGCTCATATAGTTCCTAGATTTGTTCTGGCAGGCATACTCCCAGGTATTTTATATTGTCTGTAGTTATTTTAAATGAAATATCTCCCACTTTCTCTCCTTGCAGGACTTTGTTGATAATATGTAAAAATGTTGATGATTTATGTGAGTTTATTTTAAATCTTGCTGTTTTGCGAAAATTATTTCAACTAATTTTTAATTGAATCTCTAGGACTTTTGCATCAATATTAATTAGTGAAACTGAATAATAATTTTCTTTATTTTTGCTTTTTTTTTTGGTTTAAGTATTAGCACCATATTTGTTTCATAAAAAAAAGTTTGGTAGGACTGCTTCTTTGCCAGTTATTCCAAATAATTGATTCCAAATATTGGAATTAGTTGGTGTTTAAATGTGTGGTAGAATTTAATTATAAATCTATCTAGTCCTAATGTTTTTTACTTAGGAAACTCATTTGCACAACTTCTTTCTTTCTTTCTTTTTTTTTTTTTTTTGGTTTGTTTATTTGTGGGTTTTTTGAGACAATTTGGGTGACTTGCCCCAAGATCACATATCTAGGAAGTGTTAAGTGTCAGAGGCTGGCTTTGAACTGAGGTCCTCCTGAATTCAGGGTTAGTTCTATATCTACTGTATCATCTAGCTGCCCCTCAATTTCTTTTTCTAAAATAGATATATGTAGATATTCTTTTTCCTCTTCTGCAAGCAAAAGAATCTAGTCATTTTATATTTTTGTTAAGTGTCCTTCCATTTCATATAAATTGATAAATTTATTGATATATAGTTAGGCAAAACTATTCCTAATGATTGCTTCAATTTCATCTTCATTAGTAGTATATTCACTCTTTTCATTCTTGATACTATTGATTTGGTTTCCTTTTTTAAAAATTATTCACATTAACCAATGACATATCTCTCTTATTGGTTTTTATGTAAAACCAGCTCCTAGTTTTAATTATTAATTTTATATTTTTCTTACATTCAGTTTTATTATTCTCACCTTCAGGATTTCCAATTTGGTGCTTAATTGTTGTTGTTGAGTCATTTTTTAATTGTGTCTGACTCTTTGCTTTGGCAAGTATATTTGAGTGGTTTGCCATTTCTTTCTCTAGCTAATTTTGCAGATGAAGAAACTGAGCTAAACAGGATTAAACAACTTGCTCAGGTCACGTAGCTTGTAAGTATCTGAAGTCACAGTTGAATGCAAGTCTGGATATTAGAACATTTGGTGCATATATTACTTAGTATTGATATTACTTCATTATGTGTGGTACTTTTTAACATAATGTAGTTTTCCTGCTCATGTTTGAGATCATGATTGGTACTTCTCTTTGGTTTTTTTTTTTTTTTTTTACATCAGTAAAACATAAATTTTACTCCAGCCTTTTATTTTTGCTCTATGTGTGTGTCTATGTCTTTTTTAACTGTGTTTCTTCTAAACAACATATTGTCAGATTCTGCTTATTTATCCATCCTTTTATCTATTTCCATTTTATGGGTGAATTTATCCTATTCTCATTCAAGTTCATAATTATTGGTTGTATATTTCCTCCATCTCATTTCTCACTACTGTTTATCTTCTCTCTCTTTTTACTATATTTCTCTTCAGAAATCTGCTTCTGACCTCTAATTCTCTAATCTGCATACCTTAGTAAGACTCCTTCCACTATGTATTCCCATTCCCTCTTATTTCTCTATAAATTAGGTAAAAAATTTTATACCTAACTAGATTTATATTATTCCCTCTAACTCAGTTCCAATGAGAATAATGTGCCCATGTTCTCTGTCTTCCAGCCCATCCTCCCCTCCACTATGAAAGTTCTTCCATTCACATTTCTTTTGCATGAGATAATTTGTTTTTTTTTAACAAAATCAGAACAAAAGGGAGAAAACATGAGGGAAAAAAAAACCCAAAAAGGTGAAAATAGGATGCTTTGTTCTGCATTCAGTATCCATAGTTCTATCTTTTGATGTGTATAGAATTTTCTATCCTAAGACTATTGGAAATATCTTGGATTCCCTCATTGCTGAGAAGAGCTAAGTCTATCACTGTTCATCATCACACAGTCTTGATGTTACTGTGTACAATGCTCTGTTAGTTCTGTTCACTTCACTCAGCATCAGTTCGTGTAAGTCTTTCCAGACTTTTCTGAAATCATTATATCTTATAGAACAATAGTATTCCATTACATTCATATATTCAGTCATTCTTCAACTGGTGGCATCCATTCAATTTTTTTTTTAATTTAGAATTTTTTTTCACAGTATATATGCATGAGTAATTTTTTTTTTATAATATTATCCCTTGTATTCATTTTTCCAAATTATCCCCCTCCCTCCCTCCATTCCCTCCCCTAGATGGCAGGCAATCCCATACATTTTACATGTGTTACAATAAAACCTAGATACAATATATGTGTGTAAATACCATTTTCTTGTTGCACATTAAGTATTAGATTCCAAAGGTATAAGTAACCTGGGTAGATAGACAGTAGTGCTAACAATTTACATTCACTTCCCAGTGTTCCATCTCTGGGTGTAGTTATTTCTGTCCATCATTGATCAACTGGAAGTGAGTTGGATCTTCTTTATGTTGAAGATATCCACTTCCATCAGAATATATCTTCATACAGCATTGAAGTGTACAGCGATTTTCTGGTTCTATTCATTTCACTCAGCATCAGTTGATGTAAGTCTCTCCAAGCCTCTCTGTATTCCTCCTGCTCGTCATTTCTTACAGAGCAATAATATTCCATAACCTTCATATACCACAATTTACCCAACCATTCTCCAATTGATGGGCATCCATTCAACTTCCCGTTTTTAGCTACAACAAAAAGAGCTGCCACAAACATTTTGGCACATACAGCTCCCTTTCCGCTCTTTAGTATTTCTTTGGGATATAAACCCAATAGCAGCAATGCTGGGTCAAAGGGTATGCACAGTTTGATAACTTTTTGGGCATAATTCCAAATTGCTCTCCAGAATGGCTGGATTCTTTCACAACTCCACAAACAATGTATCAGTGTCCCAGTTTTCCCACATCCCCTCCAACATTCATCATTATTTATTTGTTCCTGTCATCTTAGCCAATCTGACAGGTGTGTAGTGGTATCTCAGAGTTGTCTTAATTTGCATTTCTCTGATCAGTAGTGATTTGGAACACTCTTTCATATGAGTGGGCATAGTTTCAATTTCATCATCTGAGAATTGTCTGTTCATATCCTTTGACCATTTATCAGTTGGAGAATGGTTTGATTTCTTATAAATTAGAGTCAGTTCTCTATATATTTTGGAAATGAGACCTTTGTCAGAACCTTTAACTTTAAAAATATTTTCCCAATTTGTTACTTCCCTTCTAATCTTGTTTGCATTAGTATTGTTTGTACAGAAACTTTTTAGTTTGATGTAATCAAAATCTTCTATTTTGTGATCAATAATGATCTCTAGTTCTCCTCTGGTCATAAATTCCTTCCTCCTCCACAGGTCTGAGAGGTAGACTATCCTCTGTTCCTCTAATCTATTTATTATCTCCCTCTTTATGCCTAAATCATGGACCCATTTTGATCTTATCTTGGTATATGGTGTTGAGTGTGGATCCATATCTAATTTCTGCCATACTAATTTCCAGTTTTCCCAACAGTTTTTTTTTCCAAATAATGAATTTTTATCCCTAATGTTGGTATCTTTGGGTTTGTCAAAGATTAGATTGCTATAGATGTACCCTTTTTTGTCCTTTGTATCTAATCTGTTCCACTGATCTACCGTTCTATTTCTTAGCCAATACCAAATGGTTTTGGTGACTGCTGCTATATAATATAGCTTTAGATCAGGTACACTTAGACCACCTTCCTCTGACTTTTTTTTCATTAGTTCCCTTGCAATTCTCGACCTTTTATTCTTCCATATGAATTTTGTTGTTATTTTTTCTAGGTCATTAAAATAGTTTCTTGGGAGTCTGATTGGTATAGCACTAAATAAATAGATTATTTTGGGGAGTATTGTCATCTTTATAATATTCGCTCGGCCTATCCAAGAGCACTGAATGTCTTTCCAATTATTTAAATCTGACTTTATTTTTGTGGCAAGTGTTTTGTAATTTTTCTCATATAATTCCTGACTATTCTTTGGTAGATGGATTCCCAAATACTTTATACTCTCAACATTTGTTTGGAATGGAATTTCTCTTTGTATCTCTTGCTGTTGCATTTTGTTGGTGATATATAAAAATGCTGAGGATTTATGTGGATTTATTTTGTAGGCCCATAGTGTAAAATTCTGAATTATTTCTAATAGCTTTTTAGCAGAGTCTTTGGGGTTCTCTAAGTATACCATCATGTCATCTGCAAAGAGTGATAGTTTGATTTCCTCATTTCCTACTCTAATTCCTTGAATCTCTTTCTCGGCTCTTATTGCTGAGTCTAGCGTTTCTAGTACTATATTGAATAGTAATGGTGATAGTGGGCAACCTTGTTTCACTCCTGATCTTACTGGGAAAGGTTGCAGTTTATTTCTATTGCATATTATGTTTACTGACGGTCTTAAATATATGCTCCTGATTATTCTAAGGAATAGTCCATTTATTCCTATACTCTCAAGAGTTTTTAGTAGGAATGGATGTTGGATTTTGTCAAATGCTTTTTCTGCATCTATTGAGATGATCATATGGTTTTTATTAATTTGATTATTAATATGGTCAATTATACTAATAGTTTTCCTAATATTGAACCAGCCCTGCATTCCTGGTATAAATCCTACTTGATCATAGTGTATTATCCTGGGGATGATTTTCTGAAGTCTTTTTTGCTAATATCTTATTTAAGATTTTAGCATCAATATTCATTAAGGAAATTGTTCTATAGTTTTCTTTCTCAGTTTTCGATCAACCTGGTTTAGGTATCAGTACTATGTCTGTGTCATAAAAGGAGTTTGGTAGGACTCCTTCATCCCCTATTTTTTCAAATAGTTTATATAGCATTGGGGCTAATTGTTCTTTAAATGTTTGGTAGAATTCACATGTAAATCCATCTGGTCCTGGGGATTTTTTCCTGGGGAGTTGATTAATAGCTTGTTCTATTTCTTTTTCTGAAATGGGACTATTTAAGCAATTTATCTCCTCCTCTGTTAATCTAGGAAGCCTATATTTTTGGAGGAAGTCATCCATTTCACTTAAGTTATCAAATTTATTGGCATAAAGTTGGGCAAAGTAACTCCTTATTATTTCTCTAATTTCCTCTTCATTGGTGGAAAGATCCCCCTTTTCATTTGTAAGACTAACAATTTGATTTTCCTCTTTCTTTTTTCTGATCAGATTTACCAAAGGTTTATCTATTTTATTAGCTTTTTCATAAAACCAACTCTTGGTTTTATTTATTAATTCAATAGTTTTTTTACTTTCAATATTATTGATTTCTCCTTTTAATTTTTGTATTTCAAGTTTAATTTTTGGTTGGGGGTTTTTAATTTGGTCTTTTTCTAGTTTTTTAAGTTGCAGGCCCAATTCGTTAATCTTCTCTTTCTCTATTTTCTTCAAATAAGCCTCTAAAGATATAAAATTTCCCCTTATTACTGCTTTAGCTGCATCCCACAAATTTTGGTATGATGTCTCATTGTTGTCATTATCTTGGGTGAAATTATTAATTGCTTCTATACTTTGCTGTTTCACCCAGTCATTCTTTAAGATGAGATTATTCAGTTTCCAATTACTTTTTGGTCTATTTACCCCTAACTTCTTACTGAATGTAGCTTTTATTGCATTGTGATCTGAGAAGAAGGCATTTATTATTTCTGCCTTCCTACATTTAATTTTGAGATCTTTATGTCCTAATATATGGTCAATTTTTGTATAAGGGCATCCATTCAATTTTAATTCCTTGTCATCACCAAAAAAAAGAGCTGCTATAAACATTTTTGCACATTGTGGGTCCTTTCCTTTCTTTTATGATTGCTTTGGGTTAAAGAGCTTATAATGGCACTGCTGGATCAAAGATTTATAGCCCTTTGGGCATTGTTCCAAATTGTTCTCCAGAATGGGTGGATCATTTCATAGCTCTACCAGCTGCACTAGTATCCCAGTTTTCCCATTTCCCTTCCAATATTTATCATTTTCCTTTCTTGTCATCTTAGTCCATCTGATAGGTGTGAGGTGGTACCTCAGAGTTATTTTAATTTGCATTTTTCTAATAATGATTTAGAGTATTTTTCATATGGACTATAAATGGTTTAAAACCTTTATCTGAAAATAGTCTGTTCATGTTCTTTGGCCATTTATCAATTGGGGAATTACTTGTATTCTTACAAATTTGACTCAATTCTCTATATATTTTAGAAATGAGACCTTTATCAGACACACTGGCTGCAAAAATGGTTTCCCTGCTTTCTGTTTTCCTTCCAATATAATCTTGGCTGCATTAGTTTCATTTGTGCAAAACCTTTTTAATTTAATGTAATCAAAATGATCTATTTTGCATTTCTGATACAACTTAAAAGCCGTCTTTGACACTTGCCTTTTAGTCAGTGTAGGTTCATTGAAGACAGAAAGCTTGGAAGCTATCAAAATCAACTCTCCCTTTTTAAAGATGGAGGTAAGAGAAGTTCTGACTTAAACTAAAGTATAGATATCTTGAGCTTTCAGACACTAAGAAGTAGTGCTACAACCTAACCTTGGTGCCTTCCTCTATAGTGGAAAACTGTCAGACATCTAGAATAATTAGACTTCCACTGGATTATAAGAGATTAATAAGAGTGCCTCTAAGCTCCATTTTAATTCTAAGATTTACCAGTATCTGAATCATGTTATGTAAGAAGGACACTGTCTAACAAGTTGCTGTCATTTTTGCTTATTGATATTTGGTTGTTTTATCTGTTCTCAGAATTCTTTGCTATCTTTTCCTCTTATTTTATGTACTCTGCTTTGCAACCAAGCCAGCCTCTTTGTGGAATTCAGCATGCCATCTGTCTGTCCATCCCCATGGCTGGTATCTTTAGAGGCCATCTGGACCAGTCATCTCATGTTATACATGAGGACTCTGCTTTAGGGAATTTGTGACTTGCCCTCATTTGTAATAAAAATCAGTTTTGCTTGCTGAACAACACATTGTCCATATATGAAGATATATACTTATTCCATACCTAATATTTACCATCCCTCTGGTCACTGGGTTGATCAGAATTCTGAGATCCTTCAGAGATGTTGGAGGAAAACTCTAACCCTTCTGGGGTTGTATATATAGTTTTCTTTGTTGTTCTCATTTCTATTTCTTATAAGTGTTCTCAAACTTCTTTGAATTCTTCATTTTTTTTTTGTTTCTTATAATGCCATAATATTTCAATGTTTACATACCATAATTTAAGACATTCTTTTTTCAGTTTTTGCCCCTTCAAATATGCTTTGTATATACTTTTCCCTCTGCCTTTGAGTAGGCCGTATTTTCATTTTTAGCTTTATTTTTCCAATTACTAGCATAGAGCATTGAAAACATTGATATTGTAACCAGACTTTTGTTAGAAACATGATCTTGAGAGTGAATGTGTTTGTGTGAGTATCATCTTTGTCTCTGAAAAAATAAACAGAATATTTTGGGAGAACATTTTTCCCCTGTCTCTATTTTCATGTGGTGTGCGTGAAGATTAGGTAACATCAGTGACTGGCAAGATCAAGCAATTATTAGTCCAGGAATTCTTTCCTACAAAAAGCAGCTTGGAATTGGCTAAGAATTCAACCAAATTAAATGATGAGTCTGCTTCTTCCTGATTAGAAACAAGCTGCTTTTTATATTTTGATTAGTTTCACTTTTAGCCAGGGGATTCAGCCTAATTAAAACTAACAGTAGTATATAGGGCAGCAGGCCAGGAAGGTCAAAACTCATATAGCCAAGTGACCATCAGGATGACTGTACTTTTCTTCTTTCTTTCTTTCTTTCTTTCTTTCTTTCTTTCTTTCTTTCTTTCTTTCTTTCTTTCTTTCTTTCTTTCTTTCTTTCTTTCTTTCTTTCTTTCTTTCTTTCCTTCCTTCCTTCCTTCTTTCTTTCTTTCTTTCTTTCTTTCTTTCTTTCTTTCTTTCTTTCTTTCTTTCTTTCTTTCTTTCTTTCTTTTTTTTTGCTTTTGGCCATCTAAGTAGTTTTTTTTTTTCTTTTTTAGCTTTTTTTAAAAAATTAATTATAATTTTTATTTACCAGATATATGCATGGGTAATTTTACAGCATTGACAATTGCCAAACCTTTTGTTACAATTTTCCCCCTGCTTCCCCCCACACACAGATGGCAGGTTGACCAATACATGTTAAATATGTTAAAGTATAAATTAAATGCAATATATGTATACATGATGACTGTACTTTTCAAAAGGTTTGGTATATGTACAGAAATTGCCTTCAAATTCCTTGGTGAATTCTTCTATATTCAAGTCCTATATTCCTTTCTCAACATTATGAGGATGAATAGAGATAAGATAGCTATATACAGAATAGACTGCTTGATTTGTCATCATGTGATCTAAGAAATGAGCACAGGACTTGAAAGGGCATTATCTCCTTACTGCCCACAGCTGATAATATGCCCTCTAAAGTTATCTTCCAGCTACTCTCTATTAATCTTCTGATTTTGATTTTTCTTTGTATTTCTAGTGTTTAGTGCAATGCTTGGCACATAGTACTTTAAGAGACCTATGGTTAGTTGTAGTTTACAGGGTATCCACTTGCATATTTAATTTAAATCTTTAACAAGCTTTGACTGTGAAGTGGAAAAGCACCCCAAATGGGACCATGAAAAACATAATCTTGAATCTTTGTAGTTAGAAGTTTATTACTAGTTCTTCACTCCCTAATACAGATGGTATTCTTACACCCCCAGATGTGCTGTCCTGAAAGACCTGAGATCTTGACAACCTGATAAGCTTAAAGAAATACTGCTTGTTACTGTCTGGGAATGACCCCCTTAGAGTGATAACTTTTTGCCTCCTGTTTAGAATAGAAAATCCTTTATTATGACAAATGTATCAAGAAACATTTTGATGTCTCTCTATTCTTTCTATAAATATGTGGCCCTGAGACCACTCATTTGATGACTCCCCTGTTCTGGTGGGGTTCAGTCACTAGCTAGCAATAAACACTCTTAAATTTTCATTATTTTGGCTGCCCTATGTTTTCTTTTGCCTGAGTACTTCATCTGCACTAAAACTTTTGGGAATGCCTTGCATTTCCACTGGTGACTTTTGTGCAGGAAGTAGTATAAAAGATATCACTAAAAGATTAGAGCAAGTGGGTTTACCTTATATCCAGAGTAAGGATAATAGACAATTCAAGAGCCATACTGATACTTATAGCATGTAACAAGTCCTAGAGAAAGGCTTCCAGCATAATAGGTAGAACCTTTATGAAGGATCTATTAGAGAACATGTATCAGACTCTCATAGGATGAGAAGATGGGATAGGTTGGAAATTGTGCTGATGGAAAGAATACCTATAGTAAATATCTATTATGAAGTAATTATATACTACTTCACATGGTTTTCTCATTTTTCCAAGTGTTGTGAGTTTCATCTCTTTCGATGGTTTCATCTTCAGGCAAGGAATTCTGATTGTAGTTTTTATGGCATGAAGAGATAGTTTATCCTCCTATTGTAAATTCTTTGTCCTGTGAAACAACAAGGACCTATATCTCACTGCTTGCTTTTCCACCCCTCCACCTGCAGCTTATGACATCACTCAATTCAGTTACTGAAAATACTGAATGTAAAAATAAATCACTCACCTATTGTTGTGAAGCACACCTGCTCTTTAACAAAGCCCTTTGGTAGACAGAAGCAGAGAAATGAAGAAGGCAAAAGTCTATGCTAAACCAAGTATGCCTTATACAGAGATCTATTGTGTTTCTCCCTTCTCCTCCTCCTCCTCTTTCTTCTCCCTTCTCCCTTCTTCCTTCTTCTTCCCTCTCTTGCCTGTGTGCCCTCTTGGAAAGAGAAAAGAAAAGAGCCCCCTGACTTGGGTTCAGGAAAGATCTAAATTTTACTGCCATATTCGGTATATAGTAGCTATAGGGACAATCATTCTATGCTTCAGTTTCCTAATCTGTAAAGTGTGGCTGATAAGATCCATAGTACCCATTTTATAGAGTTGATTAAAAACTCAATAAGATAATGTATGTAATTTTGTCACAATAGTTGGTTATTATTAAATTTCCTCCCCCCCACCAGTTCTTAAGTACATCACTATTTGGGGAGTCCTATTGTGGGGGTTTTCCTTGATCCTCTTTCTGTCCCTGATATCTGCAGTTTGCATTGCAATACAGAGAAGAGTGAGGAGCTGTCCTGAGATATTAATTATGTTTTTGCATTTAAATATAAATGAAAAGCAAGAAGACATTCATATTAGAGGAAGGTTGAAATTTTAGCTTTAACTTCTTTCCTTAATAAAGAAGAATTTTTTGAGGATATAAAAGTTAAGCTGGAAAAAAATGTTGAGGATATTTATGCTATTCTCTGATTTTATAGATGAAAAAACTAAAGAAGACCTAAAGAGGCTGTCATTTCCAAGGTTAGTATGTAGGAGTGGAATAGGACCCATAATGTTTGGTTCCAATTTGTTATCTTTCCTCTGCCCCCCAGTTTCAATTCAGCTAACTTTTAAGTGTCCACTAGGTGTATCAGATAAAAAGATCAAAATTAACAAGTCATTACCCTCAAGGAATTTCCATTTTACTGAAGCTATAGACCACACTACACTATGTTCCTTTCTAGGCACAGCTAAAACATACACAATAAATTCTGTGGAACAGGTAATAAGAACTTGTCATGAAAGGAGATTAGCCACTTCTTGCAAAAGAAGCAGGTTTGTATGTATATAAGTCGTAAGAAATATTTAGCTCCTGGGTGATGACTAATCTTGGTGCCAAAAAAAAAAAAAAAAAAAAGGAAGAAAGCAGAGAGCTAAGATGTAATAGAGAATGACAAAAAGATATGAGAGATGTAGAGAAATCTGAACTGAGAGTCCTAAGCCTCCAATTCTTGAGAAGCAAGAACCTCTAGAGTTGGAGTTTCCATGATCCTATTTAGATCTCATTGATATTGGTGAGAGTACAGACCAGGGTTTTATAATCATTGGTTTCTATCTTAAGAAATTTAGTGCAACTAGTGCTGTTGTGAATGCTATCCTGACATCCTACTGGCTGTATTAATGTCCCAGGCAGAGAACAAGGACATACCATCTCACCTTCCCAGGGTAAGGGGTGCAAGAGAAAGCAGTTTTAGGAAATGAGTAGAAAGAAAGCTTTCTGCTTAAGATCACTTATGCTAATTATTTTTAAAATAAATTTTTAATTAACAAAAATATATTTTCTCTTCCACCTTCCTCTCCCATTGAAAAAACAAAAAACAAACAAAACCCTTGTAAAAAATTCAGCATAACAAACGCACCATTGGCCATATTCACATATATCTATATCTATCCCAAAAGTTTATCATCTTTCTAGTAGATACATACAGATATACATATACACATATGCACACATATACGTATACATGCATACATATATACAAGAGTTTAAATCTAGTTTCAGGTACTTGCTAGATGTATAACCCTGGCCAAGTCACTTAACCCTGTTTGCCTCAGTTTTCTCATCTTTAAAATGATCTGAAGAAAATAGTGAACCACTCCAAAGTCTTTGCAAGAAAACCCAAGTGGGATCACAGTTGGATGTGACCGAGAAATACATACATACATATATACATAAATATAACATACATATCTATGTACATATGTGATATATATGTGTAATTATATATATTCACATGCACAAATATTCAAAGTATAGGAAATAAGGCAGACAAACTTTCTAACACAAGGGGGCAAATTTGTTCTAATATACTCATTGAGATTAGTGGGAGAAAATCATAAATTATATTTCTTTTTTTAATTAACAAAATATATTTTCTTTCTCTCACCCTCCTCTGCCACTGGGAAAAAAACACACAAAACTTCAAAACCCTTGTAAAAAATACATATAGCATCCAAATAAATGTATCAATCTATCCCCTGAATTCATCCCTTTTCAAGTAGGAAGTAATTTCTCTATCTGCTTTTATATACACACTCAGTGCACGCATGCGCGAGCGCACACAAACAGAAATAAGCTGTACAAACTAGAGATTTTAACACAATGGGGTAAATTTGATAGGTGAGAAAAGGTTCTCAGTAAGTTTGCAATGATTATTTCTTAATCAAAAAGTATCAAATAAGGAGTGGGAATAGTAACATATATGAAATAGATACTATTTATATATTTTGTATATGTTGCCTGAATCATCAAAAGGTATAGGATGAATGGGAATAGTAACATATATTAGATATTGTTTATGCATTTTATATATGTAACCCAAATCTCTCTCCTAAATTCTAATCCTTTATCACAAACTACTTATTGAACATTTTAAACTGGATATCACAAAAGTATCTCAAACCTAGAGTCTCTCAAACAGAACTCATAACTTCCCCCCCCCAACAAATTCACTCATCTCCCAGACTTTCTTGTTTTTAAAGAAAGTATCATTTGTCCAGTCTTAGGCTTATAACTTTGACATCATGCTTGACCCTCACTCTTACAACCTCTGCATGCTTAGTTACCAAATCTTGTCATTTCTTCCCTCCATCTCTCACATTTATCCTTTTCTCTTCACTCATGCAGCCCTCATGTAGGACAGGACCTCAATCCTTTTCAATTCAAATCTCTGCCTGATTTATTTCATCCTCTACAAGGTTGCCAAAGTAATTTCTTTGTGATACCCTATTCAGTAAACTTAACCCCTGAGAGCAAATAAATATACACTCTTCTGTTTGACATATAAAGCCCTTTAAAGATAGCTCTAATCTATCTTTGGAGCCTGTTTATACATTATTCCCCTTGATTTTCTTTTTGGTGTAGGCAAAGTGGTCTTTTATAACAGTACCCTCTTAATTCAAATATGATATTGAAATAAAATGAGGTGCATTTAACACAAGAAGTTTTATTTTGTCTTAAAGCATGATTACATGCAACAAAGATTAAAATGGTACTTAGCTTCTCTAACTCCCTCCCTCCATCTCTGTATCCATCAATCAATAAACATCTATTAAGTGCCTACTATGGGCCAGACACTATGCTAAGCACTGCAGATACAAAAAGAGGGAAAAGACAGTCCCTGCCCTCATAGAGCTTACAGTCTAACAGGGAAGCCAACATGCAAATACATGCAAAACAAGCTATGTGCAGGATTAATAGCAAATAAATTAATTGAGGGAAGATCCTAGAATTAAGAGGGATTGGTGAAGGATTTCTGAATTAAATTCCAAATCGTAAACCTATTTTAGATTAGAATTTGTTTTTTCTGGTGGGGTATATGGGGTGTTCAGAGAGGTCTAGCACATCTGGTGTGGGGATTTGCTGAGCTCTTTTCAGGGCTGTTTATCTACCTTTGGTATCCAACTTTACCCAACTCTCATTTGTGGCTCAAGTTAACTGTGGTCTGTGCATAGACCATACTCCGGTACCCCATCTTGGCAGATGATCCAAATAAGGTTGAGAGTATCCAATAAGCTACAAATCCATTGTGAATTAGGAGAATATCTCTTCCATGCATGTAAAGATTTTTACTGGCAGAATGGGTGGATGAGAATAATTTGTCCTAATGGCCATGAAAGTGGCTGAAGCAGGTGCTGCGGAGTTATTAGTCGAGTTTGTTTAGACACCAAGATAATCTAATGGATCCTGGATATTGCAAGTTTTGACTTCGGTCTGAAAGACTTGTCTGAAAGAGAGAGTGACTCTGCTTCACTTAAATCCAATTCATGTACTAGTCAAGACATCACCCAGTGATAGCACTTTATATGGTTTGTCTTCCCTTGCTCATCTTGAAACTAGGAACTTGTAAATTAGCTCCTAGATAATCAATCCTAGTGTTAATAGAACCCAACAAAAAAAGAACATTGAAATTGAAAAATATTTAATTGGATCTTAAACAAAAAAGTGAAATATCAAGGAAGCAATCTCTCATTGCAGAGAGGCAGTAACAATCAAGCAAAGTTACACAATTGCTTAATAAATGTTGATTGGTTGATATGAATTCAGAAATAACTGGCCTACAAGTTACATAGCATATTCCAAAATTGCTTCTTCCTTCTTCATTTGCAAGATGGTGAATGGAAAGGAAGATACTCCTGTTTCTTGACCAACCCTGTAGTGTCTGCTCCCTTCTGGATTTCTCATTTTCTGAAATTTGCTACCCAAGTATAGTCAATAATCACACTGGGATGTTGGGAGGAGAGGAAGGGGAACCAAAGATATATTGATTAAGTGCCTGGTATACTGCCAGACACCACACAAATTAATCAGCTATTTGGCAAGTATTTAACAGTGTAGTGGAGGGAAGAACACTGGATTTGAAAACAGAAGACCAGTGTTTGCATTCCAGCTCTATGACTGTGCAGTTTTGGACAAGTTATTTAGTTTCTTGAGGTCCATTTCATTTTCCATAAAAGGTTCAAGTTCCACTAAATGACTTTAAAGATCCTTGAATCTCCTAAGATCTATCCTATGATTTGGAGGCAGTGTGGTATGGTGGAGAGAGCAATGAATTTTGAAGAACTTGAATTCTACCTTAGATACTATTGTGCCACAGTTCCCTTTTATTGTCCTCAGTTTCCCTAATTGTCCTGATTCAGTTTCCCTAAATTGGTTCTGCCTCAGTTTCCCTAATTGTTCTGCCTCAATCCCCTTAGTTGCAAACCCCCCCCCTTTCTGGTTCATTAAGACTGATATAACTCAGGGCTATTTGTTCTAAGATTATAAATTATCAATGTGAGACTCAAGATAAGGGGGAGTTCAGACACTTCCTGACTCCTAACTCCTTCTATCATCAAGAATTTATGGTCCTACCCCCTATCCTGTCATTGTTCTTCTTTATCCCAATTTACCAGAATGTCTGGTGCCTCCCACCATCCTGTCAGAACCAGATTGATAGTCTGTTCCTAATCTTAATACTCTGACTCTGCCCCTGCCCCCATCTATCTCTGTAGCTGAGTCATGTGTGTATATATATGTCATTGAGAGCTCACATTATTTGCTAAATGCTTTGGACATCAGCCCCGGGGACAGCATGACCCCAGCACAATCTCTCCTTCTCAGAAATCCAAATAAAATATTAAAAACTCTATAATCTTTATCTTGCCTCAGTTTCTCAATACAATCTATGTGATCATGGACAACTCTACCTTTCTAAGTCTTTGTTTTCTCTAAAATGGAGCAAAACCCAAAGTGGGGTATTGAGGCGAGCACAGTGTATAAAGTATTAAGTCTCAGAGCAGTTAGATGGTGTAGTAGATAACATACTAGCCCTGGAATTGGGAAGACCTGAGTTTAAATCTGGCCTCAGATACTTAACACTTACTGGCTGTGTGACTCTAAGCAAGTCATTTAACTCCAATTGCCGGCTCCCCCAAAATAAAGTGTTGAGGCCAAAGTCAGGAAGACACTTCCTTGAGTTCCAATCCAGCGTCAGACAATAGCTGTGTGACCCTGGGCACGTAACCTGTTTGCCTCAGTTTATTCATCTGTAAAATGAGCTAGAGAAACAAATTACTCCAGTATTTTTGTAAAAATCCCCCCACAAAAATCCCAAAACCCCCAAGTGGAGTCACCAAGAATCAAACCCAATTGAAAAGTGACTAAATAGCAACAACAACAAAAAAAAGACCCAAAGTTCTTCCTGTACAAGGTTGTTGTATGGGTCAATTGAGAGAATATTATGCAAAGTGCTTAGAAACTATATATTTGGGTGTTTATACACACAGTATGATTAAATAATTTTTTTTTCAAATTCCTATTCTCTATCAGATGATAATCCGTTGATTCAGTCCATTCATACTGAGAAATTCCAGTAACCTACATTTGTAGAGCTATCAGTTTTCTAAGAGCTTTCAAAACCTTTATCCATTTGATACTTGCTAGAATCTTGTGAGATAGGTAGAACAAGTTTAATACTTCCATTTACTGATGTAGAAACTGAGGAAGAGACATAAAGTGATGTGATCTGAAATCACACATTGTAAAGTGCCAGAGTTCTTGTGCCAAGTTACCCTTGGTGTTCTGTCCTGCCCCACTCCTGATTCTTTTTATGTGCCATCTTCTCCCATTAGATTGTAAGCTCCTTGAAGGCTCCTTATCTTTTATTTTTATTTGTATCCCCAGACTTAGTACAATGCCTAGCACATTTGATGAATATTTATTGAATTGAATTGATGTTTATGGATTTTAAAAGTTCCTCAGGGCAGGTAGGTAGTGAAGTAGATAGAGCACCAGCCCTGAAGTCAGGAGGACCTGAGTTCAAATTTGATCTCAGACACTTAACAATTCCTGGCTGTGTGACCTTGGGCAAGTCACTTAACCCCAATTGCCTCAGGGAAAAAAATAAATAAAAAGTTCCTCCATGCTTTTTCTTATTATGCTTTAATTCTCTTTACTTTTTCTTAATTCCAAAGAATTTTAGCAATGATTTTAGTGAAAATAGAGTTTTACCACAAAATATCACCAGTTCCTTTCTTCTCTTGCTGATCCCAGAATCCTCCAGTCTGCTCAGTCCACAGAAGTCTCTCAAAAAATTTCCATTCCTCCTCCTGACCAGAATGTCTACACTTTTTTCTTGCCTTCATGATATATAAATTTCATTCTTTGCCCCTACTGTTACTCTGACAGAAAAAAGAAAAACTTTCAAATTGAGAAGACAGACTTTCATTAAAAATAATCTTCTTTAGGGGGGAAAAACTTATTTGAAGAGCAAAATAGTTATAGATTTAGCCTAATTAAAAAAAAATAAAACAACAAAATTCTCCAAAATGGTGTTCAAGAAACCTGCAAAGAGGGGCAGCTAGGTGGCGCAGTGGATAGAGGACCATCCCTGAATTCAGGAGGAACTGAGTTCAAATATGATCTCCAGACACTTAACACTTCCTAGCTGTGTGACCCTGGGCAAGTCAATTAACCCCAGCCTCAGAAAAAAAAAAAGAAAGAAAGAAAGAAAGAAACCTGCAAAGATTGGCATGAATTGATACAGAATGAATTCAGTAGAATTAGGACAACAACATAATAAAAGAAAACAACAACATAATAAAGAAAAACATCTTTGAAAGATTTAAAAATCCTGATCAATGCAATAATCAACCATCATTCCAAAAAACTAGTGATAAAACATACTGCCCATTTCTTGACCGAGAAGTGATAGATTCAACTTGCAGAATAATAACATTTTCAGACTGGGCTAAAGTGGGAATTTGTTTTGCTTCCTTATTGTGAGGATTTGCTTGTTCTTTTTCCCCCAGTATAGGTGTAGTGGTGGTGGAAGGGAAATAAGGGATAGAAATAGAGTAATCAAAAAGAAAAAATAATAAAAGGAAGAAAACAGTCATTGAAGTATTTGGTGGGAGGGGGGAGGCAATTGGAGTTAAATGACTTGTCTAAGATCACACAGTTGGTAATCTGATGCTGGATTTGAAGTCAGAGTCTTCTGATTCCAGGGCTGGTGCCCTATCCACTGTGACATCTGCCTACTTTCATTTTTTAAAATGTTCACAAAATTATGAATAGAAAGAAGATCAGAAATAATTGCAGACAGGATGTTTTTGAATGGCATACATCTTGCAAGTTTAATGAAAAATATGTTTAAAAAGAAAAGCAAACTATATATGATAGATTTTGGCTTAATGTACAATCCTCTATTTTATACTTAGAACATATAGAATAACATAGAAATGTTAATTTTATCTGGTATCTGTTAAGTTCAGAATTTATTAAAAATCTTAAAAACAAGAAAAAATAAATAAAAGTCCTCCCAAACCTTGCCAGATATTTGATTTGATAGAGCATTTTCCACCATTCTGCTGCAGGCTTGCCACTTAAAGGTTACAACCCTTAGGAAATTGTGATAGGAATTTTAATTTATGTTTTTATTTCCTTTAATTTTTCTTAATTAAAGGGTAATGATTTTAGTATTGTATAAATTTTTATGCTGAACTATCACCTGTAAAATTTGAAAGTAATTGGTTATAATCAAGAAGGATTGCAGGCATATCTTATGAGGGGGTATAACAAATGAGTCTCATTTTGTTTGTAGAACAGAATAGAAAGCTATTTTCTCTGGCTTATTTCTCAAGAAAAATAATCAGAAAATTGCTTAAAATAAGCAGTCTTTTAGAAGACCACATTAAAACAGGCATTAAAATTCCCTTAGAGAATGCTAAAATTTTGATCATTATGGATTTCTTTCTTGGCATTCTAAGTGTTTCTGTCAAGTGAATGTGTCACACTTATGCTACTCATTGGGTCCTTGTCTTTTCTCCTGAAGTGACCTCAGAGTGACTATAAATACAGACAACTATTTCTTGGTCTCCCTTTAAAAAAATTGTTTCTTCCATTAACTTCTCTCTGACCCAATTCCCACCATACTTCTGACTGCCACATGACTTCAGAATGAAAATTGGAGAACTTTGGAATTCCTACTAGAGGATGAAGTGGAAATAAAGTGGGAACCAACTATTCTTTCTTTTTTTTATTCTTTAAAAATAAGAAATGCCTCTTTACCATCCATTAATATTTTTAAAGTTTCTCAGAGTATAGTTAAAACTCTTATCTGGATTGGGTATCTCCTTCAGGCCCTAGCCAGTGGTCTGTATGTCTTTGGTAGGTGCTTAAAAGATGTTTGTTGAAATTAATTGGATTCCCCTTTTCTATCCTAACAATTACATTTTGTCTCCCCTAAAATTGAATTATAACTGAAGCCCTCATCTAATGAAGTCATTATTCTTCCTGATACGAAAGTCTCACCCCTTTCCCAATTTCTCACTTCTCAGAAATTGGATAACTATCTCTCTACAATCACAGAATAATTCATCGTATTGAAGAATTTATGCCCTTTATCCCAGCTCCCTCCCTTCTTAATTCCCCAAAGCCTTATAGGTTCTCATCTCTCTTCTCTCCACAGAAATCATCTGTCTCCTCTGAATATTCACTCTCTTTCTTCTGTCTCTCCTCTATGGCCACCCTGGTCTTTTCTTGATTTATCTAGCTAAATGTGATTAACCCATCCTCCTCAAATGGAAACTAATTTTTAATTTTTTAAATTTACAAAGCATATGCATAAATAATTTTTCCAACATTGATCCTTGCAAAACCTTTTGTTCCAAATTTTCCCCTTCTTCTCCCCGCCCCCCTCCCAGCTGGCAGGTAGTCCAATACATATTAAATATGTTGAAATACATGTTAAATCCAATATATGTATGCATATTTATACAGTTATCTTGCTGCACAAGAAAAATCAGATCAAAAAGGAAAGAAAAGAAAAACTCAGGAAGAAAACAAAATGCAAGCAAATAACAACAGAGAGAGTGAGATTGCTATATTGTGTCCCACACTCAGTTCCCACTCTCTCACATCCCTCTCTCTGGATGTGGATAGCTCTCTTCATCACTGAACAAGTGGAAATGGTCTGAATCCTCTCATTGTTGAAGAGAGCCATGTCCATCAGAAATGATCATTGTATAGTCTTGTTGTTGTCATATAAAATGATCTCCTGGTTCTGCTCATTTCACTTAGCATAAGTTCATGTAAGCCTCTCCAAGTCTCTCTGAAATCATCCTGCTGGTCATTTCTTACAGAACAATAATATTCCATAGCATTCATATATCATAACTTATTCAGCCATTCTCCAATTGATGGGCATCCACTCAGTTTCCAGTTTCTTGCCACTACAAAAAGGGCTGCCACAAACATTTTTGCACATGTGGATCCCTTTCCCTCCCCTTTAAGATTTCTTTGGGATATAATCCCAGTAGAAACATTGCGGGATCAAAGGGATGCAGTTTGGTAACTTTTTGAACATAATTTCAAACTGCTCTCCAGAATGGTTGGATCAGTTCACAGTTCCAACAACAATGTATCAGTGTTCCAGTTTTCCCACATCCCCTCCAATATTTGTCGTTATCTTTTCCTGTCATCTTAGCCAATCTGACAGGTGTGTAGTAGTATCTCAGAGTTGTCTTAATTTGCATTTCTCTGATCAATAGTGATTTGGAGCATCTTTTTACATGACTACAATTTCAATTTCTTCATCTGAAAATCCTTCATATCCTTTGACCATTTATCAATTGGAGAATGACTTGAACAATTATAAATTTGAATCAATTCTCTATATATTTTATTTGTTTGTTTGTTTATTTATTTATTAGGCAATTGGGGTTAAGTGATTTGCTCAGGGTCACACAGTTAGGAAGGGTTAAGTGTCTGAGATCAGATTTTAACTCCTGACTCTATCCACTGCATCATCTAGCTGCCCCTTCTCTATATATTTTAGAAATGAGGCCTTTATCAGATCCTTTAGATGTAAAAATATTTCCCAGTTTATTGCTTCTCTTCTAATATTGTCTGCATTAATTTTGTTTGTACAAAAAATTTTTAATTTAACATAATCAAAATTATCTATTTTGTGATCAATAATGATCTCTAGTTCTTCTTTGGTCACAAATTCCTTCCTCCTCCACAAATCTGAGAAGTACACTATCCTATGTTCTTCTAATTTGTTTATAATATCATTCTTTTATGTCTAAATCATGAACCCATTTCGACCTTATCTTGGTATATGGTGTAAGATGTGAATTAATGCTTAGTTTGTGCTAAACTGGAGACTATTTTAATGGAAGAAGGCAGTTTGTCTCACAACTCTTCCTCTGCATTCAATTAAATTAATCATTTAATTAATTAATTTATAGGATTAGGATCCTATAGGATAGTGCCTACTATGTGCAAGCTACTGACCTAGAAACTTGAGGTTACAAGGATAAAAAATCTAGGGAGGGAAAAATCTAAGAAAACAAAATAATCTTACTCTCATTTTCTATAATGATAATAGTAACAATAGCTACGATTTATATAGTTCTTTTAGATTTGCAAAAATCTGTGGGGTTTAAAATGTCAAATTTACAATAAAAGAAACTAAGTCAGAGTTCTGCACCAATGACACTTTATTAAAGAGCTCATAATGCTCTCTAATGAAATGAACTTCAAATCTTCCTCTAATCCTCTGGTTTCCAGGACCTTGTTTTTATTGGGTTTGATATCTAAATATACAAATGAAGCATGGCAAATACAGAATCTCATTGGTTGACAGACCTTGCTCTTGAGGGTCAAAAATGATTAATAGTAGGGGGTCACAAGGTGGGTGAAGTATGGGACATCTTCACTGACTAAATGATCATAAGATAATCACCTGCTCATGTTGAACAAAAGAGAGTGATTCAGAGATACAAAAATAAGTTGTAGGACTTTCAAAAGAATCAAGACATCCCATCCATGATGGGAAATTTGAGTAAAACAGGTTGGAGCTATCTTTGGTCAGCATTCTTGTAGTTGCGCAAAGTGAACTTCATAACTGCTAAACAAGTAGTGAACATTACATTTATGTTTGATACTCGTTAGAAAAGGCCTAGTATAAAAGATCTATCTAATCTAATTATCCCTATATGATTCATATAAAATATCAAAGTAATTAATACTGATTGGAATAGAGATCCTAATGAATCATTTCTTACAGAGCTTTATATATATTATTTTCCTTTTGATTCTTACAATAATCCTGAGAAATTGGTACTATTATCATTCCCATTTCACAGTGAGGCAATTTAGGCCTAGAGAGATTAAGTAATTTACCCAAAGTCCCAAAGCTAAGAGTTTTGTATTCGCAGCTGCATTTATTGATGTTTTGGGAAGACATCTAATATTTTTTATATCCAGAAAATATTTCACTAACAAAATGTGGTCTTGTTAGACTTCCAGTTGGAATCCAATAGAGAAACCAAGATGCTAAGGAATCATGTCAAATGAGAGTTGATTAAAGGAATATGGGGTGTTTTGCCTAGAGAAGTAGTGAAACCTTGGGAATGGAGGGAATGTAAACAGCGTCAGAAATTGTCAAAGGCTACAAATCAGGATTTGATTAATTGTTTTGTTGATTAGTATAGACTTAAAAAAGTGATGGAGAAAATGTTAATGTTTTGAATTAAATATAAAAGTGTGTCCTCAGTAACATTTTGTGTGTGTATGTGTGCAGAAGTGATTGTTCCACATTTACCAGCCCACCATAGCCCCTCTCTCCATTTGAAAATTAGCTAGCCACATCCCTACTTCCCTCCTGGACTCTACCCCTGAAATGAATTAGCATGACTCTCTAACCTTAATCTGTATCCCAGGTCCAGGATTCCTGCTCACTCCCCCTAGTGACTGGTCCTACTCTTACTAGATAAAACATCCTATAAGAATCACCAATTCTGATACCCCCTTCAGTTGGACATTCCATCCACTCTGGCTGTCCCCCCTCTCTTTCTCTGTCTCTGTCTCTCTGTCTCTGTCTCTGTCTTTCTTCTTCTTCTTCTTCTTCTTCTTCTTCTTCTTCTTCTTCTTCTTCTTCTTCTTCTTCTTCTTCTTCTTCTTCTTCTTCTTCTTCTTCTTCTTCTTCTTCTTCTTCTTCTTCTTCTTCTTCTTCTTCTTCTTCTTCTTCTTCTTCTTCTTCTTCTTCTTCTTCTTCTTCTTCTTCTTCTTCTTCTTCTTCTTCTTCTTCTTCTTCTTCTTCTTCTTCTTCTTCTTCTTCTTCTTCTTCTTCTTCTTCTTCTTCTTCTTCTTCTTCTTCTTCTTCTCCTCCTCCTCCTCCTCCTCCTCCTCCTCCCTCTCTGTTTCTCTTTGTGTCTGTGTCTCTCTACCTCTGTCTCTCTGTATTTCTCTATCTGTCTGTCTGTCTCTCTCTCCCCCCACAAAACTCTAAGCTTCTGCTGTGTTCTGTCTTAGAGTGATTTTCCTCCTTGGATTGAATCTTGTAAACCTGCACTTTGCCCAAACTACATTAAGATGGGGAATAGTTGGGATGGGACATGATATATCTTTAAGCATCTGAAGAGGTATATATATTATTAAAGAGTATTTTCAACACTGTGTTTACTGAATTGTATTCAGATCGATGAAAAACTTAAGGCTGTATATATATATATATATATATATATATATATATATATATATATATATATATATATATATATGAAGGGCTGACCTTAATCTAATGTCAGTCAACAGGAATTTATTAATCACTTACTACATACCAGTCTTTGTGCTAAGTGTTGGAAATACTAAGAAAAGAAAGCAAATAAACAAAAACTCTGCTTCCAAGAAGCTTCATAGTCTAAAAGAGTGGGAGAGGAGGGGAGAGACAAGATGTAAGCAGCAATGAACAAACTTAGGTATAAACAAAATAAATTGGGAAGAACCTCAAGGGAAAACCACTAAGATTTGGGAAGGAAAAGTTTCTTGCAGAAGATGAGACTTTAGCTGAGACTTAAAGGAAGCCAAGGAAGCAAGGAGGTGGAGATGAGGATGACAAAACTCCAAGCATCAGGAACACCTTATAAAATTATTCTGAGTTGAGGGATACAAGTCAAATAACCTTCAAGTCTGTATCACTGGATCAAAGAACATCTAGACAGGTTATAAGGTGTAATGTTAGGGAAGAACAGGCCAAGTTGTGAAGAGCATTAAAAGTCAAATAGAGGATTTACACTTGATCTTGTGGTAATAGGGAGCCATTGGAATTTATAACTAGATTGTAACTGGCCTTTCTTTCTCCTTTCCCCCTGTCCCACACTAGGGAGAAAGTAAAGTGATTTAGTGGTGGAATCAGAGGAAATCTGATCAAGAGAAGGACATCAAGGCAATCTAATGACAGCACAGTTCTTTATGAGGGCTAGCGGCCGAGTCTACTTCCATTACTTTGTGTTGGAATTGTCAAGGCTAGAAGAGAGAAAAGGTTATAGGTCCTGCCAAAAACAAGCAGGATCAATAAAATACCAGCCCTTGTGAGTTTCAGTTCCCATAGAAGACAGTTTTAGATCTTGTATGATATATTATTTGTTGGACCCCTATTTTATTTTGATCAGTATTAATCAGTTTGATATGTTCATAGGGATGGTGATTATGAGTTCTTTATATCAGACCCTAGAGCTGTGAATCGTAGGTTATAAGTTCACATGCTTAATCATAGTCCCCAACTAGGGGACTTCTACCTTTGTCTTTCCTTGTTGTGGTCACCAAACCCAGTGTGACAGAGGTGACTCAATTACAGTTGTTGTCCCTCCAACCCTTGTCATTCTTCTATTGCCCAACGTGGAGACATGAGCATGAACAAGTAGCCAATGAATAACCCTGATTGTCAGCTTGCCCTTCCACTGGCTTGTTGGCTCAAGTAGATGTTTTGATATACATTTATCAGCCCAACTCCAAGAACCTGCTCATTGACTTTGGTAGGACCTCCTGTAAGATCAAGTCTGCTCACCAGCCCATTTGTCAACCAATGGAGATGTTATATTTTGTATAAGCCTTCTTATAAGACAAAGGCCACGGTCTAACAATCTGTGAGATTCTATGTTGTTGTTCTTGCTTCTTCTGTATTGTCCATGTATCAAACACTATAAAACTAAGGCCTTGAAGGAAGTGAGCATCTCAGATCATGAGAAAGACTTGAGGTCTACTTAATTCGAGGGAGCTAAGGACTTTTAAATAAAGTGCCTTTGGCTTAGAGCTCTGCCTCAGGGGTTTTTCTTGCTGACTGAACAATTTTGAAAAGCCCTGTACTAGACCCATAGTTCCTACTTCTTCCAGAGTTTCTAAATCTTCAGCTCTTCTGAAAGCTAGGGTCAACCATTAACAGGGCACTCACTGTCTTGCTTGCAAAGTACGCAGTGATGGGGCACTAATCAAATTCAAACTACATTTCCTAAAACTCTTGTGTTCCAAAAGAAGTTTCTATATCTTCTCTTGGGGCATAAAGAGTGG
Organism: Sminthopsis crassicaudata; assembly: GCF_048593235.1. Taxonomy (NCBI): domain Eukaryota; kingdom Metazoa; phylum Chordata; class Mammalia; order Dasyuromorphia; family Dasyuridae; genus Sminthopsis; species Sminthopsis crassicaudata. The sequence continues at coordinate 319,984,945 of NC_133619.1, forward strand.
AGGAGGTATCACTTTATAGCCATTTGTTGGATATTTTAGTCTTAATTTTTTTTTGTTACCCTGTACTGTTCATTTGCTTATTGCTTTTATACTAAAGATAAAGATAATTGCACAATATTCATACATGTTTTATGCTTCTCTGGAGTGCCAACTCCATTATGTCAAGGTTATGAAAATTTAGGATCATTTAATATAATTATGTTAGGAAAAAGACTGGTTTGGGCACTGAGGAGGGGCTTGAGAGATGATTTCTGATTGAATCAGTTCATAAGTTGTTACATCCCTTCCATTGGTTATCAAATTCTCTGAAAGCAAGACAGTGGTGTTCTGTATGTGTATGGAGGGTGGGGTAAGGCATGGAATGAGAAACAGATGGTTGGAAACCTCTGAGGACCACAGTGAGCAGAGGACTTACTTAGGATTCTGCCTACTGGGGCACTTATGAACACCAGAGTAGAGATTAGAGAATCATATGTTTTTATAAACAGGTGTGAGTCAGTGCTTCTCAATATCTCCTGGTGGTTAAAGATGCCTTTTTGGCACGATATATGAATGGCCAAAAGTTAATAACCAATTTTAGAAGATTTCCCACTTATCTTTATAAAATTTCTACTATCAAAATTTTTTTTCTTTGGACAACATATTGAGAATTTACCAGAGGAAAAGGACAAAGACTGCTGTACTGAGAGGACATCAATGAAGTTGTGTTCTTCAGTTGTAGTAGAATGCACTTCCGAGCACTGAAGCATTATTTGGACTAAGACATTGTAGAGGGCCACAGACAGTGGGGGAGGTATAAGACCCTTCAGACCAGAAGGAACCTGCTAACAATGTCTGGTTCGGCTCCCCATTTCCCCTAAGAGCTCTCTGTCTTCCTGAGAAGTCAGAGGGTGGTGACAACCTGTGTGGTAGTTGAAGCAGAATGATACCAAGTGGAGAAGAGTCATCTACATACAATAACAAGTTGTTTAAGTGGTCCTCATGTACAGTATATAGTTAGCACATGTACAGTGTTAATATAGTTATATAAGGATATTAGGGCATATAAGGGTGAGAGAATTTGGAATAAATGGACTCCATGTTTGACCATCCACATGAGTCTCACTTCAATACTCCTCTTCTGAGACCAAGGACTCAGGCTGGTACAAGATCCTCCAGAGAGCTAGTCCAGACACAACACATTACGTTTCATAGGCCCCTTTAAAATGCAGTTATACAATTCAGAGAAGATGTTAGTTTATTGTACTCAGTAATACCCTAAGAAAAAGCTGAGGTCCTGAGGGCCAGACTTTCCCTGACTACGTGACAAGAGCAAACCAAACCAATTTTGAAAGTAACTAGTAGAATTTTTTAAAAGCAAGCTTTATGAAATACAGTCATATTTTCATACAGAAAATGTTTTCTATGCAATGGAATGTATGGAAATGCTCTTTTCATGTGTACTTAAGTTCAGAATGGAAAAAAAGAACAAAAAGGGTAGGTTCTAGTGGGAGTCTTTGTGCAGGCAAATTGTGAGACATTGAGGGAATAGGGTGAGTGGGAGGACTTTAGTAAAACTGGATAAGTTGGAAGGGAGAGTAAAGATAAGCTTTGCCAGTTTCACAGTTTAGCCCAATAAAAGTTTATGCATGCAATTTGATATGCTTGTATGTAGATAAGCTATGTTACTCTCCATGTTCTAAGCTTTTCAGAACTTCAATATGTAGATTATACTTTGTTTTAACAAACTCCACTAGTCTTTTTTTTTAATGTTTTCATCAAAAAAGGATAACTTTTCTAAAATTCCATTTCCTTATTTGCAAAAAGAAATTATTAGGTCATTGGGGATGAATGCATCTTCTAAAAGAAAATGCACAGAAAAGAACATGAGAAAAGCCAGAAAGAATCACAAACAAGAAGCAAAAAATGAAAAGGGTGGAATGCATAACCAATGAAGATGAAATTAAAGCAAATATTAGGAGTTATTTTGCTCAACTCTATGCCAATAAAACTGACAATCTAAATGAAATAGATGAATATTTACAAAAATAGAAATTGTGCAGATTAACAGAAGAGGAAATAGAATATTTGAATAACTCTATCTTAGAAAAAAATTGAACAACTCAATTCTTCAATGAACTCCTTTAAGGGGGGAAAATCCCAAACAAGACCAGATAGATTTACAAGAGAATTATACCCAATATTTAAACAACAATTAATTCCAATATTATGTAAACTTTGGGAAAAAAAGGTTAAAAAGCAGTACTACCAAATTTCTTCAATGATACAAATAGGGTGCTGATATCTAAACCAGGGAGAACAAAAACAGGAAAAGAAAATTATTGACCAATTTCCCAAATGAATATTGACACAATTTTTTTCAATAAAGTACTATAAAGGACATTACAGCAATACTTTACAAAGGTCATACACTATGATCATCCTGAATTTATATCAGTAATGCAGGACTGCTTCAATATAAAGAAAACTATAAGCATAATTTATCATATCAATAATAAGAATCATAAACAAGTAGAACGGTTTTGAAAGTTACCTGTTGAATTCATTATACATTTAAAAGAAAAACAAACTATGTCTACCGAAGATCTCCAGTTTCATGTACAGTCTTCTTTATACTGTGTGTACAGGTTCATTTTATATGGTGCTTGAAGTTCAGAATGAAAAAGAAAAGAAAAATATTTGTCAAAATAAAATAAACAATTATGCACATGATATAATTATATGATTTTGAAAGTATTCATCTTATACCAATATTAGGGATAAAAATTCATTATTTGGAAAAAACTGTTGGGAAAACTGGAAATTAGTATGGCAGAAATTAGATATGGATCCACGCTTAACACCATATAGCAAGATAAGATCAAAATGGGTCCATGACTTAGGCTTAAAGAATGAGATAATAAATAGATTAGAGGAACAGAGAATAGTCTACCTCTCAGACCTGTGGAGGAGGAAGGAATTTATGACCAGAGGAGAACTAGAGATCATTATCGATCATAAAATAGAAGATTTTGATTACATCAAACTAAAAAGTTTCTGTACAAACAATACTAATGCAAACAAGATTAGAAGGGAAGTAACAAATTGGGAAAATATTTTTAAAGTTAAAGGTTCTGACAAAGGTCTCATTTCCAAAATATATAGAGAACTGACTAATTTATAAGAAATCAAACCATTCTCCAATTGATAAATGGTCAAAGGATATGAACAGACAATTCTCAGATGATGAAATTGAAATTATTTCCACTCATATGAAAGAGTGTTCCAAATCACTACTGATCAGAGAAATTCAAATTAAGACAACTCTGAGATACCACTACACACCTGTCAGATTGGCTAAGATGACAGGAACAAATAATGATGAATGTTGGAGGGGATGTGGGAAAACTGGGACACTGATGCATTGTTGGTGGAGTTGTAAAAGAATCCAACCATTCTGGAGAGCAATTTGGAATTATGCCCAAAAAGTTATCAAACTGTGCATACCCTTTGATCCAGCATTGCTGCTATTGGGCTTATATCCCAAAGAAATACTAAAGAAGGGAAAGGGACCTGTATGTGCCAAAATGTTTGTGGCAGCTCTTTTCGTAGTGGGTAGAAACTGGAAGATGAATGGATGTCCATCAATTGGAGAATGGTTGGGTAAATTATGGTATATGAAGGTTATGGAATATTATTGCTCTGTAAGAAATGACGAGCAGGAGGAATACAGAGAGGCTTGGAGAGACTTACATCAGCTGATGCTGAGCGAAACAAGCAGAACCAGAAGATCGCTGTACACTTCAATGTTGTATGAGGATGTATTCTGATGGAAGTGGATATCTTCAACATAAAGAAGATCCAACTCACTTCTAGTTGATCAATGATGGACAGAAACAGCTACACCCAGAGAAGGAACACTGGGAATTGAATGTAAGCTGTTAGCACTACTGTCTATCTACCCAGGTTACTTATACCTTCGGAATCTACTTAATGTGCAATAAGACAATAGTATTTACACACATATATTGTATCTAGGTTATACTGTAACATATGTAAAATGTATGGGATTGCCTGTCATCAAAAGGAGGGAGTAGAGGGAGCGAGGGGATAATTTGGAAAACTGAATACAAGGGAAAATGTTTTAAAAAATTACTCATGCATATATACTGTCAAAAAATTATAAACAAATAAAATTTTTTTTAAAATTAAAAAAAGCATTCATCTTAATAGCAACTCTTTGCTTTTACTCTTTTGTATGATCAGAATTAAATGTTACTATAACTACCAAAAATGTTCTGTATGGCTATTATAGCTTTTTTGAATGAAATTAATTACTATCTTGTTTCAAGTACTATAATTTCTAAAAAGAAAGAATGTTAGAGATTTTTTTAAAGTTTAGATCAATGAACTCCATCTCAAAGAACAATGAACACATTGCCTGGCATATAGTACATTTAAATAAATCTCTTGATGGATAATCTCACATGATCAATGACCTATTGGATATCTCTAACTGGATACACCAGCGCTCTACTATTTAAAACTACTCTTTAAAATACTATTTAAAGCAAAGCTCAGCATCTTTCTTCAAGAAACACTAATACTATTCCAAACTTCCTTTTATAGTGAAGGCATTACCATTCTCCCAATCTCTCAGATTTGTAATAGAAGTTATCTTAGACTTCCCCCTCTCTCTTAATTCTATATCTAATCAATTGCCAAATCTCAACACCTCCACATCTCTAGTTTCTGTTTTCTCTTTACACACAGTTTCTACTTTAGTTCAAATACTTATCAGTTAGTCTTGTACAACACCTTCTTATTTGGTGTCTATCTCAAGTGTTTCTCCTCTTCCCTACTGTTGCCAGGGTGATTTTCCTTCAAGGAAGATCTGACTTTTTTTATTTCCTTACTCTGTCAACTCAAGTGGCACTCTGTTACCTACAGAATCATATAGAAACTCTTTTATTTAGCTTTTAAAGATCTTCACAACTTGTCCCCAATCTATATTTTTAGTTTCACAATACAAGGTTCTCTCCCCTCATACTCTACAGTATAGTTTCCTTACACAAGACATTCCATGTCCTCCATACCTAATAAAATATATCCCCTTTTCCTCTGTCTCATAGAAACTCTCCCTTCAAGTACCACCTTCTACATGAAGCGTTTCCTGATTGCATTTAACTATTTTGTATTTATTTTCTTTATATTTATCTTGTATATATTTATGTATATCTTTATTGCCTGTTCTCCATACTCTTCCATGATACTTTTTTTTTTAAACTAGGTCTCCAATCTATCTACTTCTCCATCTCCTGAATCATTATCCATTTTCCATCCCTTAATATAGGTGTTTTCTAGGTGACATTCTCCCTCTTCTCTTTCATTTTATCTCTGCTTTTCAGAGTCTTTCAAGGCTCAGCTCTAGGATCACTTTCTCCACAAAACCTTCCCTGATTCCCTCCTGTGGTTATCACCCTCTCGAAATAAGTATATATATATATATATATATATATATATATATATATATATATATATATATATATATATATGTTATATGTCTTCAATTGAAAAGAAGCTCTTGAGAACAGGGAGGATTTGGTTTTGTCTATTTGTCTTTAGTGCCTAAATTTTCACATAGTAAGATCTTAGTAAATGTTGTTGACCAAATTGTCATCTTTGCTGATTTATCTTGTTTTATAAGAGCACAAGTTTCCTATTTCAACAGAACTTAGGAAGAACATCTCAGTGTCTAACTCTTATTTTGCATTAAGTTTATTGCATTATTGTGTAAATTAGGGAATCCTGCCTAAAGTGCCTTTGGTAGATAAGAGAAAAAATAAATTTTGCTTCATAGGATCTAGAGTTGTAAGATAACTTTGGAAACATTTCCTTTGATACCCTCACCTTACAGATGAGAAAATTAAAGCCAAAATAGATGAAATTGCTTCCTCAAAGTCACACAGTTGGTAACAGATACAAGGATTCAAACATAATTTTTCTGACTCTAAACCTGATGCTTTTCTCCTCTAAGTAGGAGCCACACAGATGTATAAATAATTCCCTTTTCCTCTGGTCACACTAATTAATATCCTTTATAAAAATTCCTTTATGAATCTATAAATGTTATTTTTCTTCCTTCCCTTTATTTCTTCCTTCCTCCTTTCTTCCCTTCACTCCCTTCCTTCTTTCTTTCCTTTCTTCCTTCCTCCTTTCCTCCCTCCATCCCTTCTTTCCTCCCTCCTTCCATCCCTCTTTTCCTCCCTCTCTTTCTCTCTCACTCCTTTCCTTCCTCCCTCCTTTCCTTTCTCTCTTCCACCCTCCTTCCTTTTTTCTTTCCTTCCCTACTTCCCTCCATCTCTCTCCTCCTTTCCTCCCACTTTTCTACTTACACTATTGCCAGTGGGCACTCCCAGTGCTTAACTGATAGTAGCATTATTCTCATTATACCATTGTGGTAAGAGGTAGCCATGGTAACTCATTCCTTTCCTGAAATGATGGGGAGAGCAGCAGCAGGAAGGAGGAATCAGGTTAATTGCCTGTCACCCTCTCTGTGCTCTCTGTATGTTGATTCAAATTCAGATTTTTTTTCAGTTTTCTATTATCAGTCTATACTACTTATTGGAATGCAGGACTAAGAGTCAGGGTCTCCAGAAGGAAACATTTTTTTAATCCATCCTATCCATTCATCCATCTATCCATTCATCCATCCATCCAACCATTCATCTATTTACATCCTTGCCTTTTTGTTCAATGCCATTGCCAGGTATTCAGAAGAACACATTTGACTACCTTAAGCCTTCTGAGATTCCTGATCCAAACATCCAAGTGTAAATCAATGTAAAAAACCAAATCCATTCAACTCATCCTTCCTCCTGGGATGGAAAGATAGGAGCAAATCTAGTTTGGATTTCTATAGTTTGGTGAAATTTTGGAAGAGAGAATGTAGGAAGTGATGCCTTGGGGAGTATAGTCCCAAACAGAAGACAGATCACATATATCAGGAGCTTCTGGTCCTGCAATGGATAGCTTTTTGATATAATTAGAATCATGCATATTACTACTATTCAAAAAAATTTCTAGAGTCCCAAGAAAAAGAACCCATTGCCCTTACCTTTCCTCCATAAAACAGTATAACATTTCTAGCCAGGGTCATATGTGTAGTAGGACCTCTTTGCAAAGAGTACTTTTTAAAAAATAGTACTATTTTTTAAAAATAGTACTATTAGTTCAAATTTTATCCTAATGATGTGGAGAACTTCCATAAATTCCCAGGGACAACTGTATGCCCAGGACATCATCTAGGACAAGATAATAAGAGGGGGTGTTGTAATGTAAAAACTATGAATACTTTTACTTATCAGGTTTTTTCTGTATATGTATAATATTTTTTCTTCATAGGTCCTCTATAGTTGATTTGAGCATTTTTACTGCTCAGAATAATTTTTTTTCTCCACAGTTATTCTTCAAATATTATCACTCTATACTATATAATGTTCTCTTGGTTCAGTTCATTATTTCATACAAGTCTTCCCATGGTTTTCTAAAACTAACCTGCTCATAATTTCTTATAACACATCCATCTTATAGCACATTCCATCACAATAATATACCACAATTTGTTTAGTCATTCCCCAATTGATGGATATTCCCTCTATTCTTAGTTCTTTTGTCACTACAAACAAAAACAGCTAAAGATATTTTAGAACAAGAAGGTTCTTTTTCTTTTTCTGTGAAAGACAGACCTAACAGTGATTTCGCTGGGTCAAAATGTATGCACTATTTTAAAACTTTTTGGGGTCAGTTTGCAATTCCTTTAATGGTGCATTAGAGTCCCAATTTTTCCACATCTCCTCCAACATTGATCTTTACTTCCTTCTTTATTTTACTCATTCTGATAGGTATATGATAGTATCTCCAAATTGTTTTAATTTGCATTTCTCTAATCAATAATGATTTAGAGCATTTTATATGGGTATTTATATCTGTCTGTCTATCTGTCTATCTATCTATCTATCTATCTATCTATCTATCTATCTATCTATATCTTCGATTTCTTCTTCCCCAAACCTCCTGTTCATATCCTTTGACCATTTGTCAATTGGGGAATGACTCACATTCTTATAAATTTGACAGAATTCTGCATATGTTTGTGATATAGAACCTTTATCTGAGAAACTGTCTATAAAGTATTCTATTCCAAATTTTCTGCTTTTCTTCTAATCTTGGATACATGGTTTTATTTGTACAACTCCATTTTAAATTCATTGTAATTGAAATTATGCATTTTATGTCTCAAATGCTCTCTACTTCTTGTTCATTCATAAATTCTTTTCCTAATCATAAATCTTATAGGCAATACATTCCATGTGCTTCTAATTTATTTATGATATCTCTTATATATTATGTATGTATGTATATGCATATATATTCATTAATTCCTTTGATATTCTTGACCTTTTATTTTTTCAAATGAATTCTATTTTTTCTAGTTTAATAAAAAAAATTGGCAATTGAGTTAGGATGACATTGCATATCAAGTAATCTTGTTGTTTTTGTTACATTGACTCTGCCTACCAATGAACAATTAACATTTCTCAAATTATTGAAATCTGAATTTATTTATATAGAAATTGTTTTACAATTATCTTCATGTAGTTCCTAGGTTTGCCTTAGCAGGTATACTCCCAGGTACTTTACACTATCTATGGTAATTTTAAGTAGAGTATTTCTTATTATCTTTTCTTGCAGGCTTTTGTTGGTGATATTTACAAATGCTACTAACTTATGTGGTTTTATTTATATCTTGACACTTTGCTAAAAGTAATTGTTTCAGATTACTTTTTAGCTGAATCTTTAAAATTTTCCAATTATATTATCAAAATGATACACAAAAGTGATAGTATTATCATCCCATGCTGATTTCTTAAATTTCTTTTTCTTTTTTTATTGCTATTGCTAGCTTTTCTAATAATATTGAATAATACTGTTAAATAGTGGGCATCCTTGTTTCACAATTGATCTTATTGGGAAGGCTTCCAGTTTATCTGTATTACGGATAATGCTTGCTGATGGTCTTAGGTAGATGCTTCTTATCATTGTAAGGAAAAATTCATTTACACCTATGATTTCAATTTTTTTATGTGAATGAATGTTGTGTTTCCTCAAAAGCTTTTTCTGCATCTATTTGTAGTCATATAATCATTGTTATCTTTATTATTGGTAGTCAATTATGTTAATAGTTTTCCTTATGTTAAATCATTTCTGATATAAATCCTACTTGGTCATAATATATAACCTTTGTGATATATTGATAGAGTCTGTCAGCTAGTATTTTATTTAATATTTTTACTCTATATTCATTAGTGAAATTGTTCTAAAGTTTTGTTATCCTGTTTTTGCTCTTCCTGGTTTAGGGTTCAGTACCATATTTGTTTCAAAAAATGAGTTTGGTAGGATACCTTTGCCTATTATTCCAAAATAATTTGTTTTAATATTGGAATTAGTTGAAGTTTAAATGTTTAGCAAATTTCACTTATCCTGAAGCCTTTTTTAAAAATAAGTTCATTTATTACCTGTTCAATTTTTCTAAAATAGATTTATTTATTCTATTTCCTCTTCTATTAATATAGGTACTTTATATTTTTGTAAGTATTCTTTCATTTTACTTGAACTTTTAAGTATATTGGCATGTAATTGGGCAAAATAATTCTCAATAGATGCTTTAATTTAATGTTCATTAGTGGTATATCCTTCATACTAGTATTTTGGGGTTTTTCCTTTTTTTCAAATCATATTTATCAATGGTGTATCTATTTCATTGTTTTCCCATTGTTTCAAGCTCTACATATCCATGAAAAAAAATTTAATAATGCCTACAATAGTTGTCCAAAAATGTAATGGGCTTTTGAGAGGTGCTGAATTTTCTTTCCTTGGAGGTCTTCAGACAGAGGCTGGATGCTCAATACAAGTATGTTATAGTGAAGAATTATGCCTTTTTGGGTATAATTTGGCCTAGATGACTACTGAGGTTTTTCTAATTTTCCAATTTCATTATTATGGATTCATAGTTTTCTTCTCTCCCCACTCCCAAACCTGCCCTTTTTTGTAATTTACTTATATCTGTTCATGGCACCATTATCTTTCTGGTCCCACATACTCAGAGTTACGCTTGATTTTTCTCTCTCTTTCATCTTCAACATAAAATTAGTTGCCAGGTCCTGGCCCTTTTATCTCTGTAGTTTCTCTAAATATATTCCATCATCTCTATTCTCACTGGCATCATCTTGCTTTATACTCTTATCACCTCTCCTTTAAAACTATCATATTTAAAACTATCATAATGGACTCCTAACTGTTCTCACTGTCTCTAGGCTTTTTGCTCTCTGGTTTATTCTAAACAACATCCAGAATAATTTTTCTAATATAAAGGTATGATCATATCACTTCCTTGCTCAACATCCACTGAAGATACTTCCTTTTTCCAATAAAATAAAAATAAATCCTTTAGCCTAGTGTCTAAAGCCTCCCATTATATGATTCCAACTTACTTTTCTAGCTTATTTTGCAATATTACTCTTTACACATTATATATTCTTGTCAAACCAGACTTTAATACTAGCTGTTTCCCGATCTTATCCTATTATTTTACATCCCCATACGTTCCACAGAATATTTATCATTCCTAACACATACTTACTCCATACTCACAACTATATGAGATCTTTTTCATTAAATACCCAGACTGGGTACTCCCAGAGCAGTAAGTATCATGAAGTGAATGAAGTAGTTAGCTCAGGGGTTTGACTTAGTTCTCTTATCATCTGACTTCACTGTCCCTAGCCTTCACACTTTCTGTAGCTTCTGCCACTCTGTAACCCCTAAGGTCACCACCTTTTGGATCAGCACTTCCAAGGTTCCATTGCAATGGTAACTCTTTAACAGGACAGACCATCTACCTAACATTCTATCTAGACAATGTGCAGAATTTCTGGTCAAGAGGCTATACCTTTTTCATAGGTCAACTGTAGCTGAAGTTGAACTGTCCTTGGTACTGAAACCCTCAATCCTCAAATAATTTTTAGAACATTCCTAGTTATAGTTCTAACGCCTTTATTTAATTGTCCTTTATCCTTTTCTCCACCCCCATTGTTTTTCCTCAAATTTTGTTTTAGCACTTTGAAACTTTCTTTTGCCCTATTACATAGTACTGATATCATATTTTTTGTGGTTATATTAAGTTCCATCACTAACTACTTGAAAGGTAGACATTGTTTTTCATCTTCATAAGCCCAGGGCCTAACACAGTATATTGCCCATCGTTAGTGCTTAATAAATGCTTGTTAAATTCAGTTAAATGCCTAAAGGCCTGTTAGAAGCAATTTACAGATGATATTTTAAAACAAATTTGTTATTTTTATTAAAATCTGACACAATTGCATCACAATTAAACACACTGCATTTTTTTTCAAACATTGTTATAGATTAAAAAAATGACAATGGTAGGCAAGAAGATAAATGGCAAGGAAAAATGCCCTTAAAATGTTTTTGAAGGGACAGTTATAAATTGATTCTAATGTGGTCCGAGTTATTAAAATTCAAGAATTATAAGTTTTTAAATGGCACAAAGACCCTCTATATGACAACCCTAAAATAATGAAACTCATCAGATCTTAGGGACTACTGTCAAGGCTGAAAATGAGGTGCTTTGCCTGGGGAAAACTATGCAACTCTCTGAGAAATCTATTTTAGGCAAATACTGGAGTGCAAAATGCAAGGGGGACTGGGATGGAATAAGCTCCAGAGAGAAGAATGGAATCAGTGACTCAATAAAAAATAAGACCTTTGTGAACAGACAATCTAGGCAGGGTACCATGATCTAGGAGAGAATGGGGATGTATGAAAAAAACTGTCTCTTGCCTTTGCAGGCTATCTTGAACAATCCAAAAAAAGGCCTCAGGAAAGAAAGTCTGCTACTGAAGTCAGCTACCTTGGAAAGCTGGAGGACATATACAAATAACTGACATTAATGTGACCTTTTTAAGTTTTCAGAGCATTTTACATAATTTTTCTCATTTGAGCCTCACAACCCTGTGAGCTAGGTACTGCCAGTATTTTTGGGAGAGGGAAGATTCTGGACCTATGATTTCATTGATGTAGGAAACTCCCAGTAAGAAAATTCCTTCTAGCAATAAAGACAAACAACACTTGTTCTACTTTTATTTTTAGATGGATACTTGCCTGGGGTACTGAAAATATCAAATGACTTGCCCAGGGAACAGGTAAATAGGAAATATCACAGGCAGGATTTAAAGCCATATTAACCAGACCTCAAGTCCAACACTCTTTTTTTTATCCTTCTCACTTTGGAGGTTCATTTTTTCCTGATCCCTCTTCTTGTATCTGTTTGGAGTCATTATTTCATCAAGTGAACAGATATCCACATCCTCTCTTCTCCCATCTCCACTCCTAATCCCACCTTCTCACCAGCAGTCTTGCACCCATTTTCCCCTTCCACTCCATTCCATCCCACTTTGCAGACCCTCTTTATGTGTTGCCTCCCCTATTATAATGTAAGCTTCTTGAGAGATGTTGTCTTTTTCCCCCTTGTATTTGTAAACCCAGTACTTAATACAATACCTGACCCCCACCTCTCTCCCTGTCTCTTCCCCTCCTTCCCTTCTTCTTTGTTTCCCCCTACCCCCTTTCTCTCTCATATCTGTCTATCTATCTGTCTATCTATCTATCTATCTATCTATCTATCTATCTATCTATCATCTATCTATCTATCTGATATTTTTATGTCAGGCTACTTTTAGTTACCAATGACCAAGCCTTACTCTCAAGGTACTTGCTGGAGCTAACTCATGTCAACTAGAGATGAGTGTTAAATTTTCAGTGAGACCATTTACACCTTGGAAATCAGCAAATGCTACAGATCAGGCACAGACTCATTATTTTATTGATTGTTTATACTTTTAAAAGTTTTGGCAGGTTTTGGCTATGGCATTGACCATAGCATTAGGTCTCAAGATAGCTCTTGCTTCCTTGGAGAAATATTAGTAGAATATAAAAACCACTGGCTTTGGAGTCAGAAAAACTGGGTTCAAATATGGCCTCTGTCATTTACCACTTCTGTGACCTTGAACAACACATTTTAGCTTCTAAGGGTCTTGGTTTTCTCATTTGTATAATGAGAAGGTTTGAATACTTAGTGTCTAGGGTTCCTTGAAAGTCTAAACCTATGGTCTTATTACTCACATAAAATGACTTCTGAGTCTCTGTGTCCAGAATGTTACCATTACTCATGCTGTCATATGGGGATCATATGCTCTTAGACAGAAAGGCTTTCCTATTTTTATTACTAGCTGATGAGTAAAGAAAATTTCCTCCATGGAGTTAGTCCTGAATATACTGTGCAACATTAACCTGACAGAAGCCACTGGCTGAGATTTTAAAAACCATTGTTCAATATGAATGATATTTTTTTTGCTCTCTGTCCAATTATGCCTCAGATTGCTTTTTGTTTAGCATTTAGTATTAGCCTCTTCTTTGAGAATTATTGTTTGTCACTCTCATGTCCTCTCCAGTTATCCGAAAAATAGTTTGAGTATTCTTAGATTTCACTAGAAACATGGAGCAGTGAATCATTACAGAATAATTTATGTGATTTTCTGTCTCTCGCCCTCTTGAGAGATCCTAAATCTTCAATTTGACAAACATTTATTAAACACTTACTATGTGCCAAGCCAAGAAATGAAAAAAAAAAAAAAACCAACACAATCCTTAGCTTCTAGGATTCTATAAGCTTATACAGATCAGGAGGAAGTACAATTATGGGGAGGGAATAACAGGCATTTAGGCAAATAGGATAGGATAGAAATCCTTACTTTCAGGGAATTTACAATTTATGACTAGATTACAAGAATATCAGACATATAGATCAATAAATACAGTAGAATAGGAATCCCTAGCTAAAGGGAGTTTACAATATAATGGGGGAAGCATAAAAAAACCAGAATTTACTAAGACCTATTATATATGTTAGATAGTATGCTAAATGCTTTATAAGCATATTATCTCATTACAAGATTACAAGATTATCTAACATATAGACCAATAAATATGATACGGTGTATAATGTGATAGGGTCAAAGGAGAAGCTAGAAGGTTTTGAGAAAATTTGAGGAAAGAGAGATCCAGCAAAGAAAGATCATTTGAGTTGTGTCTTGAAAAAAGGGAAATATTTTAATAGGCAGAGATGAGAAGGAGTGTAGTCCATTCCAGAGATAAGAGGAAAGCATGAGCAAAGAAATGGCACTAGAAGAGAGCAAGAGAAGAACAAGGAATGGAAAATAGTCTCATTTGGCTAAAACTTACAGCTTGTGATCAGACAAGATTGGAAAGGCAGACTGGAGCCAAACTGTTGGAGAGCCTTAAATAGCAGGGTAAGGAGTTTAAATGTTTTCCAAAAGCAATGGGGAGGCCTGAAGATTTGAGTATAGAAATCCTGTAATCAATGTGTCACAATAAGATTACTTGGGCATTTCTGTGAAGGATGGACTGAAGACTTGAACTACTGAAGTTGAGAAGACGAAGTAAAATACAAGGATGTCAAGCAGCCTGGCAGATAAAATACTAGAGTGTAGCTAAAGGCTTCTGACTGCCCCCTATGGAGTTACACTCATCATCCCTGGAAGGACCAAAAGAAGTCAATGAAGGTGAAGACTCTTCTCTGCTGCTTTTAGCAGGACAGGATTTTGAGGAAAGCTCTGCGGAACTCTACATTGAAGGTGGTGTAGATCACAGGGTTGAGAGCACTGTTCACATAACCCAGCCACGTGGTAGCACTGTAGAGCTCTGGGGGCACATGGCAGGTCTGGCAGTGAGTATTGAGAATATGGGTCAAGAAGAAAGGCAGCCAGCAGACAATGAAAGCCCCTAGATTTCAAATGGAGAAAGCAAAAAAGTTAGAGGTTTCATTTCACACTTTGCCCCAAAATGTATCAAAATGGTATAGGAGAACTAAACTCTTGAATCTTTTCAACCTTCTGTCCCTCCCCAACTTTTTGGTTCCCAGATGTCTTGTTAATAGTTCTTGATATCTCTCTGAAGCATTATTATCACCATAGGTTCATAGATCTATCATTGTTAAGAAATCTTAGAGACCATCTTCTCCACTCCTCTCATTTTATAAATGAGAAACTGAGACCCAGGAAAGTTAAGTCACTTGCTCCATGTCACATGGCTAACAAGTGTCAACAGTGGAATTTGAACCCAAAGAGCAAGGGCTCTTTCTACTAGACTACATTGCTTCCATTATCAAATCAATCAATCAATCAATCAATATACTTATAGATATATAACATAAAGTGTTTTCTAAATTTTAGAGAGATATATTCATATGAGGTATTATCATCTCATCCCTAGGACATAACACTTTATTATTTGCAAAGTGCACCTTATTTTGTTTTATCAGGAAGATAGGTTTCAAATATTATCCTCAGTTTACAAAGAAAGACAAGGAAGATGAGATCAATGGTTAAGTGGCTAAGTTAAGATAAAACACATAACTAATTCTGAAAGAATCATGATTTTTACTCAGATTTATTGAGGCCAGATTCAGTGGTTTTTAGCTTAGTAGTGAACAACTGAAGTGACACTGGTTTTCATTAACCCTCAGTACTACCCAGGACCTATATCTTTCTGATACAGAATTTATATCTTCTGGCAAATGTCATTCCCATGCAACTCACCCAGAACAATAGCCAGCATCTGGGTTGCTTTTTTTTCTCGAAGTGGAACACTACGGGGCTGCTGGGAACTCAGTCTCAGGGAAGTCATCATTCTGCCATTGCTGAGTTTACGAACTTCTAAGCCCAGTTTGGGAGCCATGGTGGGGCTGAGCCCTCCCAGAGTCCTCCCATCTCCTTTCACTTCTCCTTCCTCTTCTTGGTGCCCTGGCTTTGGCAAAGGGGCATCCTGGCAGAAGCTATAGTAGCGTTTCAATTCCAATGCTGCCAGTAGTTTCTCAGATGAATGGACTCTTCCTGGAGAGGTGGACTGAAGATGGGACAAGAGTGAATCTTGACAGCCTGGGGGGTATTCTTTTTCTTCAGTAGGTTCCTGTGAAGAAGGAAAATGAATAAGTAATAAAAGTGATAATGATGATAATAACAATTATTCACATTTAATATAGCTCCTTTACATTTAGAAACATTTTTTATCTCATTGAGACTTCCCAACAACCTGCAAGGTAGGTGCTATTAGAAGCAACATTTTATAAATGAAGAAACTGAGACTTAAAAAGGTAGAATGACTTGTCCGTAGTTAAAGCTAGTCAATATCTGCAGTAGGCTTTGAACTCAAGACTCTTGCCCCCAAGTCCAATGTTTTATCTACTACACATTGTGAGAACAGGGAAGAGGAAATCATTATAATATGAAAATTACTGTGGGAAGAATCTAGGGTCTGGAAAGGACTGGAAAAGAGACCATAGGATTATAAAAAAAATTGAAGACTCAAAACCAAGTTCACAACTGAGAAGAAAAAAAACAAAAACAAAACTTCATTACTGAGAACTTTCTCTATAGTTAATGTTTCCATCATCTTCAGAAGTGGAAAGACCTGGTGAATATAATAAGAAGTCTGCAGACTCTGAATATCTCTGCCTAGTATCGTTAGAGAGCTGTCCCTTCTCAATATGTGAAATTCCCATCTTTATAGCCCATAAAATCATAAGATGGACATATCGCAAAATTGGAAGAGATTTTAAGGTCACAAACGCAAATGTTTTCCTGAAAAAGATTCCCTTCTATGACATTGCTATGAGGGATTGTCCAATGAGGAGAAGTCAAGAGTCTCATTTTACTTTTAAATTATTCTAACTGTTAATTCTACCTTCTGAAACCCAAGAAAAACCAATCAAGTTGCTGGGAGGTGATAAAAAGACAAAAAGATGCAAACAAGGTGTATGATAATAATCCACGAGCAGTTTGAAAGAAAAGGATTGAGGTTTTCATGACCAAAGACCAGGAGAGAATTTTGCAGTGACTTGTATTGATTGTATAATATTTATATTTCTGTTTCTGCCCGCCGTTTATGTGCAAAGCAGAGTCCCACAATATGAGAATTTGTTGTGCTTGACTATGCATATATGATAGGTTTCCTATCTAGTGTGCTGTTGTATTTGTAGAAGGAGGCTTTGACTTCTATCTGGTGGAAAACTGGCCATGCTATATACTCCAATAAGGGATGGAATGGGTGCTAGAGCTTCTCAAGTTCCTTCAGAAAAGATATAAGGACTAGGGATACTTCAGAGAAGTATTTGGAAGTTGTTTTTATGTAGGGGAAGTAAATTTCTCAACATGTCCCTGATCTCAATCTTCTCTTTCTAGATGCTTCAGAGAAGGAATTTGCTAAGATCTCATCTCACCCCCATCTTAAGAACTCATTTACTCCCATATATATTTTATATTCTATTTTATTCTGTATATCTTCTCTGATTTCTGTTTGCTATATGTTTGGATAAAGGGGTTTACTGCCCTTCACTTTTTCTGATGGTTTTTTTTGTGTGTGTATCTAGTGCTTAAAAGGAATAAACTAGGGTTAAGTTGTGTAAGTTGAGGACAACTTTCCTCTTTCAGAGTATCTAGGGAAATGGCTTTTGTTCTGAACTAAATGTATACTCCCAGCAATATTTGAGGTAGATAGACGTCTAGTCTGACAATCTTCCTGGAGAGGAATAAATACTTAGCCATGGCCCTTTTCCTACTTCCTTCAAAGAAAAAATTGTAATCTCCCCTAGAATGGCTGGATTCCAATTTATGCCACCTGTGAATTGCATATTTACACATTTAAATAACCCATGTGGACTTACATATCTTATATGTTGCAAATCTTATGCACATTTGTTACAAGGCTAGTGAGTGAATGTTTTCAAGGAGGGACAGAGTTGGGAGGGAAAAAAAGAGATGTGGATGAGTTTGTTAAAAAGATAAGGAAAAAGAAAAGAGGGTCATTGTAGCATCTTTTAAAAATGCATAGAAGAGAACAGGAAGAAGACTAGAACAGAATGAGAAAAGCAGAACAGTTTTGAAAGTCACATATTGAATAGATTACATATTTTAAAAAGAAAAGCAAGCTGTGTATAACAGAAATTCACAGTTTCACGTACAACTCTATTTTTAAGCTCTAATGTGTACATGGAAATGCTCATTTGATTTAGTGTTTAAGTTTAGAGTAAAAAAACAATTTTAAAAAACCCAAAACAAAGTTTAGGGCTGTCTTCCTCCTAGGGAGAGAAGTGAAAGGAATCAAGCAATGCCCTTTCACACTCCAGGTTATCAAGAATCAATACCAACATTTGTTAGTAAGAATAAATAACCCCCCTCAAAAAAATAGAATAGGCAAGAAAATAACAGAAAAAAAAAAGAAAGAGATTAAAGAAGAGGAGGAGAACTCTGATCACTTTTAAGAGTTTGCAGAACAAAAGCATGCCACACAAAGAGCTTGGATTCTTGGAGCTAAATAACCAAAAAATAATTTTGAGGTTCTTCCTCAAGAAAAGAGAACTGAATGTTCTGAGAAGGAATCAGTTTTTTCCTCCCCAGAAATTATAAAATAGTTCCACAAGTGGTGTTAGATGTAAATTAGAAGAGAAGACTTGTAATAAAAGAAGAAAAAATAGTAGAACAGATGATATATATATGTCAGCTGTTATCATTAGTGGTGGTTGGTGACACTTTGTTGGGAGATACCAAGGCAGCTATTTATTAATCTGAAAACAATAATGCAAAGATTTGTTGCCTTCTTGGAGAATGTCTCCAATATATCATAGAGAACTTTTCAAGACTTGCCAAAGACTAATTCTGGTGAGTCACATGGTACTGCCAGAAAGGACATTGGAAGCATTGTCAGAGATCATAATATTTTGGGAAAGAAACTGAAGATCTCAGGAGAAGAGATTGAGTTTTCTTCCTTGCTGTACATTGAAAACAAGGGGATACTGAAAATAAAAAAAAAGATTAGAGAGCTAAAAAGATGGTTAGAAAGACGGTATCTGAGAATAGATTGGAATTTCTCCATCATGGAATGACAGGCTTCTTCTGGTCAAGGATAGAGTATATCTTTCAGAACCTGGAAAGAAGGTGTTTACCTAGGATCTTGTACATTTAATCAAAAAGACGTTAGACTGAAAAAAGATGAGGGAAGGAAGAAAGTGCCTAGATATATTTACTAACCTAGAAATTATAAAAGAGTAGCCACAATATAGGAAGAATAACATTGGAAATACTTCACAATTCTCGAGACAAAGTCAATGGAAGGAAATTGTAACAAAATCAACGACACCCAAATAATCTGCTTACAACTAACTGGACAAGATATGAGCAATGAGTAAAATGAATTTTAGGTCCTAATGCTATCATCAAGACTTGGTGGGATATTCCATAACTAAAATATGACTCTGGAAAGGTATGCCTCAGTAAAAAAGAAACAGGATAGGTAAAAAATGTTTTATATTGTGTTGTGCTGTGTGTGTGTGTGTGTGTGTGTGTGTGTGTGTGTGTGTGTGTAGGGAGGAGGTAGGGCATCATAAAAAAGAGAAGAAGATATATTTATGTGAAAAAGATCAGGAGCCAGAGGAAGAAACTTTGCTGGAGAACATTTGAGTATTGTTCAATAGAGGCAAAAACAGAAGTACAATAGTCACTGCAGTATATTACAAATTGCTTGGCAAGAAAGAAAAAAATAAATGAGGAATTCAGGAAACAAATCCTAGTCCAGAGGTATACATAGCAGTTATAGGGGACTTAAATAATTTGGAAATCTTCTAGAGGTTTTTTCCTGCCCAAAGCAGAGCTGGTAATAATTTTTGACCTGTATTAGTGATATTTTGAGTTTTCAAAAAGTCTACTGAAACCTTGAATCTTGGCTCTTTTTTCCATTGTGTAACCTATTCCTCCCAATTTCATGTCATTAGCAAATTTGTTAATCATAACAAATATATCTTCATTCAAGACACTGATAATTTAAGTTACCATTTAAAATGTTAACCAAGGGCCAAAGACAGATTGTTGGAACATTCCCATGTGCCTTCCTTCTGGCTTGATGTTATCTATCCTTTGTATCTGGTCATTTAACCAATTCTGAATCTACTTCACTGTATTATTACCTAGCTTACTTTCTTTTAGCTGGTATAAAAAGATAGCATAAGAAAGAACCAAACATGTTGCTCAAATCTAAGGATCCCTTGTCTAAAGTTTTCTCTCCTGATTTCTAAATCCATCAAAATCAATCAAAAAAGGAAATTAGTTTGACCTGACAAGACCCATTCTTGGGGTAGCAATGCTAGTTCTTTATTTAAGGTAGGTGCCTAAGTGAGGCTCAATCTAGTTAAATATGTAGATGCTTATTACCTTTTGGTCACTGGGTAATAGCTATGACAATTTATTTACAAAGAAAAATACAAAATAGTTCAGTCTTGTGCAATTTCTTAGTGCTTTATCAGTAATGGGAACAGAATGGGAATAAAGTTTGTGTGTGAGGTGGGGGTGGGGGGTCTGGGCATGCTAAGTATAATAAATTTTTAGATTGCCTAGAAACACTTACTTAGTTATTGGTATTCTGAATGGAAAATCCTTATACAGTGACCAATGAGTGGAAATTCTACCTGACAAAAAAAATCATATCAATTTTTATATTCTCCCTATAAATGAATCTAGAGGACATTAAGAAGTTCGAGCCAAATAGAAGGATGGTTAACAAATTCTTGATAAAAGGGTAAGTGAAGGAATTGATAAAGATGGTTTTATTATAAGTCCAAATAGGAGATGTTAGAAGAATAGATAAAAATAACATGGATTGTCACTATTTTATCACCACAATAAAGAATCCAACGGAACCTGAGAATAACTTCAGTCATCAAATATTTGACCTCTTTACCAAGGAGAGATATGGCAGCCAATGGCAATACTAGTTTATATGTAGCAATGCTTATTTTTTTAAAAAAAAACTATATAATATATGGACTAAAATGTTTCCTTAAAGGCTGTCCTTTAACAAAATGTTTCCCAAACACATCAAAATCAAATTCAATTCTTGATAAGATGGAATAGAGATGGTCTCTTGTTTGATGGTCACAGGATTATCACAGGAAGAATAAAAGAGGAAGTTCTTACTACTCCCATAGAGGATATTCAAAGCAGAGTCCAAATGAAAGAGATTCTATATAGATAGTGAAGTTCTCTATATATTCCTATTTGAGGATGATTGAATTAAGGATTAGAAATTTTTGGAGGCTCTTAAATGAGATCTATGATCTCTCAAATGAATTTGGTCTAATTATCCACACTGGAAAAGCTCAGGGATGAAGAATGACTATTATCCCAATTTTGACAGACTGTTGGCTAATACCAGTTCAGCAGTATATATAACTTATATAGATACTCTATATTGAACATGAACTGAACTTATAACTGAATGGGAGAGGGAGAGTAGGCTGAATTGCTTTTGGGTGCTTTTAATGATGCTAAGGTTTTTCCTAAAACAAAGGCCCATGGTTTTTATTGTCAATGTTTTCCCAATGAAGCTGTACGATTATGCATCATGGAATATCACAATCTGTTGATGAATTAAAGTTGTGAGCCATCTAAAGGGTAATGAAGAAGCTCACAATAGGTATGAATAGGTTGCAATATATTATAATGAAGAACTATGAAGGAAAAGTGACATGTAGGATATTATCAGAGAAAAGATCACTCACATAGCAAGAGCAAGAAATAATTGAGAGAAAGCCAGGCATTCTTTTGGAATCTACACAATATAAGGAGTTCTGAAAGAAAGCCACAGCAAGTTAGATGGAATCTCTGTGTTATAGCAGAAAATAGACAAGATACTCATAGAATGAGATGATGGGAGTGAGTTCCATAGTACTCTTAGATGTTATGGGTATTTTTGAGAGGGTTCTATGGATTTTCTTCTTTATGTTTAATGGTGACATTTCTAACTAATATATTTTGAAAAAGAGGAAAAATTCTTTTTGACTCCTTCCTTACCCCCTTAAGGTTTGAATAAGAAAATGCCTCCATTATCTCCCTGAAACTATAGATGATTTGGCAGGTCTTTCTAGGATTAGGGTTCCAAAATCATTTCAACTGTGCCAGCTGGGGAATAAAATTCTAATCATCATGCTAAAAGCCTAAGCACAATGACACTATATCTGCCAGATTTCAGCCTGTCTTTCAATCTTTTCCTCTTTTGTAAGCGAGATAGTGCTTGCTTGACAAGCACAAAATATAAATTTAGGATGACTCACTAAGAACACAAAGTAATCCAAGAGACTCCCCCTTCTTACCTGACTTCTTCAACCATCACTGCTGTCTCTTCATGCATACAGCATGGCTTAACTGAGTTTTCAATGTAGTTATTAGAACCAGCCTTGATCCTCAAGATAATCATGCTAGTATCACCATTTTTTCCTCTCCTTCCCAATTTCAATTGATCTGGTTTAGGAGTTCCATAGTTAGCTGCTTTGAATAGTTTTCTACCTTTGACAAGTCTAGTTGCTGCTCAGACCTTTGTGAAAAATAATTAATTAGCTAGACACAGACACAGATGCAAAAGTTCAGCCTTTCTCTATTGCTGGAATTACAGAATTCCTTTTATAATGAGTTCTTGGCTTTGGTAGTTAGAGGAGACCAAAAATTCTTCCTTCTCTTGGAGCCCAATCCCATTAGAGAACTTCAGGTTTCAATGGCAGTGTTATATTTCTTTGCAAGAGTAACGTTCTGGGTAGCCTGTAAGATAGTTTTATGCTATCCTCTGGTTCAGTGAATAAATAGAATACTTCAGTCACAAAGCTGCAAATTTGTCTTCTCTTTCAAAATTAATTAGTTTTAAATTAGACCTGAAAAGAACGCTTCCCTTTCTCATTCCTCTGTCTTTCTGTTGCACTCAGACAATCTTGGTTTCTAGTTCCATTTTCTTTAATTTATGATTGACCTCAATCTCATAACTTCATTTTGACCATCCTGACTCAGATCTTCAAATTTACATTCCTGTCTAAGAAATATTCAAGTATTATAATTTGATATTGCCTACTACAGTGCAAAAAAAAAAAAAAAAAAAACCAGAAAGGATCTCAGATCTGATATAAAATTATGTGCATGTCTATGTTTGCAAGTTCATGTGTAGGAGAGGGAGTATAGTTACCCTAGTATAAATATGTGGAATGATTATTAATACAAATCATATTCCTAGAGGAAGTATTTCAGAGTTATTACAATAGAAAAAGAGTTATTGTCTTTTCCCCCCTGTTATCCTAGACAAATGTCTGGTGTCATAGTGGATGGAGTTTTGGGCCTGAAATAATAGATAGAGTGCTGGAGTTCAATTCAACCTGAATTAAAATACAACTGCAACTTATTTAACTTTTATTTGCCTCAGTTTCCTCAACTATAAAATGGGGAAATAACAACATTTACCTCCCATGTTTGTGGTGAGGATCAATTGAGATAATATTTGCAAAAAGCTAAGAGCACAGTTGCTGGCACTATATAAATGCTACATGAATGTTTATTTCCTTCCTTTCCTTCCCTTCCTTCCCCTTTGGCAAGCATACATCTCCTTGTTTTATGTACTGTCTGAAATTATTTATCAGAGGGTTGTCAAACAAAGTTGTCTTTGTTGTTTCATCATTCAATGACTGATTTCAAGGGAACATCTTTTTCTTATTTTCAAAGAATGGCCTACTTACTGTTTTCCCTCCGGTTTCTGATGAAGAAAATCTGGATCTTATTGAGAAATGCCGAATTGCATGCCGCCGCAGAAAGATAGACTAGAGAAAGAAGAGAAATTCAGATATAAAATAAGTTCCTCTGGTTGTACAGCATGGGAATGACATAGAGTTAACTTAAAAGGGTAAAGGCTTGGTTACATTGGCAAAATTCTTAGTCTTCTGTCATTTAAAAAAAATACAGCATTTGAACTGAATCCAAGGCCTTCAATTTATCACCTTTTCCACTTTTGTTAAAAGGAACTATTCTCATTTTACATGCACATTCTGGGGTCAACCACATCTCTGTAGACCTCAGTCTTCTTAAACTTAAACTGGCAGCCTCTAAGGACTTAACATCCTTCTTTTGGAAAGAGACTCAGCATAAGAAACTCATTATATGCTTAGAGAGTCCCCCATTTTTCCAGGAAGGAACCTTTTTTTGAAGTCCCTGAAGCACATCCTTATGTAGGAGGCACATGTTGCAAAACTCTCAGAGCAACCCCTTTTTCCCTTAATGGAACTTGATTTTTGTTTTCCCCTGTTCCCCTGCCATGGTTCTGTCTTGAAAAGCTCTCCAACTTCAGAAAATATGAATTTAAAAAACCATACAATTTCCCCTCTTTTTCCTTTCCTGGGTCAGTTGGGAATACATCCCTGAATGTCTCTAATCCCTTTCCTCATCCCT
Organism: Sminthopsis crassicaudata; assembly: GCF_048593235.1. Taxonomy (NCBI): domain Eukaryota; kingdom Metazoa; phylum Chordata; class Mammalia; order Dasyuromorphia; family Dasyuridae; genus Sminthopsis; species Sminthopsis crassicaudata. The sequence continues at coordinate 320,009,388 of NC_133619.1, forward strand.
ACCCATTCTTTGTTTTATTCTATCTAGTGTGGGGAGGTGCTGGTATAGGATGTAAGGGGGAATATGGGAAGGATCTGTTAATTTAGTTTTTTATTATTATTATTTTGAGCCATTGAAGGGGTTTGAGCTTGGAAATAACTTCTTAGTCATCTTCTGAGGAATCCCTCTGGCACTTGTATTGTTATTAGCAATTTTTTAAAAAAAGAAAATTATTGACTTATTTTGATACAACAGGTACAGACTAACAAATATCTAAATGAATCCCTTTACAAATTCTATCTTTTTTTAATCAGCAGAATAGAACCCAATGAATTAATAAATAACAAGCAAGTAACAAAAAACAAATTTCTGCTACATCCCTTTCTGTCCATAGTTCTGGCATATTCTCTTGTCCCCTTCCTTCCCTTCATTGTCTGTTCTCTTCTCTCTTTCATTTTATGAAGGTGGGAGAATGGAGATATTAGGCTGCCTACCAAAGTAAAGGTCTACAGAACTGTTGTGCTGACCTTATTGTTGTATGCATGTGAAATCTGGACAGTCTGCTTAGCACCATGCTAGGAAATAGAATTGCTTCTATTTGAATTATCTTAGGAAGATTCTGAAAGTCACCTGCTAAGATAAAATACCATACACTGAGGTCCTTTGTCAAGCTAAACTGCCAAGCATTCAAACTCTGTACCAAAGAGCACTAATCTGATGGACTGATCATGCTGTTCAAATGGCAAACATACCTTTGCCCAAAAGTCTATCTTATGGGGAACTTTCACAAGTCAAGCACTCACCCAGAGGTTAGAAGAAGCATTATAAGGACACTCTTAAAATTCTGTGAAGAGCTTTGGAATGGATTGTGAGACATGGGAGATGCTGGCACAGGATAGCCCACACCATGCTCACATCAAAAAAGGCTCTTTGCTCCATGAGCAAGCAATAGCTCAAAAAAAGGAGGAACATGCAAATTTAGAGACAGCACCCCAATGTCCACATGGATTATTTTTACTAGAGCCATCTCAGTTCATATTGATCTGATTAGCCACAGTCAGATAAACTGTATCTTGACCTTAACATAGAGATGTCACTTCAGTATTCTTTGAGAACAAAGGAAAACATATGTACCTATTCAATTCAATATTCATATATATACATATATTCAATGAATATACAATTCTAGTTCTATAGATATTATTTATTGCCTCTGCACATAGGTCCTTCCACATTTTCTTGCAGCACTATAACTGATTTGGAGCTCTAGGGGAGAATATTAAATTGTACTTACATTCTTGACATTGTAGATACATATTTTATACACATTTCCACACATTTCATTTCATACACCAGATAAATGCCTCACTTGCCTTATCCTAGTTATGATTGTTTCCTTATAAGCTTCTATGTATATGTATATGACTATATATGTATATATCTATAGAGCTCTCCCTACAGATGCCTATCTATATTTATTACCTTTTATGACACTGGAATTTTTCCATTATATTATCATACCATAATTTTTCCATCTAGTTACCAATTGTTGAACATATAGGCTGTTTCTATTTTTTCCATAACAAATAGAACAGCTATAAATATTCTGTATGGACATGTCCTTTTTTTTTCTTTTTAGGATGTATTTTGAAAAAAAAATTCTAACAATGGAAACATTGGATAGAAGGTATGAGTAGTTGCTTACTCTTAATATTTCCATGTTGTTAATCACAATGTTTATGCTAGTTGATAGTTCAATCAAAAATGTATTCCACAGCTTTGATAAAATTTGGCTTTATTATTCTTTACTATTGTTATCATTCTAGTGGATGTAAGATTATCATGGTTTTGATTTGTTATTTTTGATTATTAGTGAATTTTCATTATCTTTTCATTATAATTATTAGGAATTTGTATTTCTTCCTTTAAAAAATTGTCTGTGATATTTGAGCATAGTTCTACTGGGAAGGAAGGAAACAATCATTTATTAAATGTACCAGGCACTGTGATAATTGCTTTACAAATATCTCATTTGATCTTCACAACTTTGGGAGTTATATGCTATTATTATCCCCATTTTACAGCTGAGGATATGGAAGCAGACAGAGATTAAGTGCTTTATCGAGTCAGCTCCTGGTAAATAGCTGGTACAGTGGGATAGAGTGCTGGACCTAGAGACAAAAAAAATTCATCTTCCTCAGTTCAAATCTGGCCTGAAACACTTACTAGCCATATGATCTGGGGCAAGTGACTTAACCCTGTTTGCCTCAATTTTCCCATCTGTAAAATAAGCTGGAGAAGGAAATCAGCAAACCATTTAAATATCTTTGCCAAGAAAACCCAAAATGGAATCACAAAGAATAGAACATGGCAATGAGGTTTCCTCATCAATATTTCTTAAAAGTTACTAGGTATATATATATTTAAGACAGATATTCTATCATTTTGTATAAAATATTAATGCCTTTATTTCTTTTAATGATGTTGATATGATTTAGACTTTATTTGGTATCCTTAGTACTCCTCCTGATTTTTATGATAAAACAGCAGTTATCATAGTTTTAGACTATTCTTTTATGTTGAATCAATTTAAATATTTCTGCATTATTTCCAAAAAACCACAAATTATTGGATTATGCTTTTAAATCAATATGTGATTCTTATAATTTCATCAAAACATTTAATCCACCCAAGTTTTTAGAATGACTAAAGAAAAGAAACATTGAATAGGATATATAAGTTTTCTTAGACTTATTATTCTAAGTATTAATCCAAACTTTACAGGACCATTCTAAACAAAGTTTCTCCTTTTATACTAATAAAAATAGATTACTTCACCTTAAATTTCCACTTTATTAAAAAAGAAAAAAAGAAAAAAAAGATTTGGAATTATTTCCTTTTCTCTCTCTCTCTTTTTTTTTGTTTTGTTATTTTTTCCCTCTTCCATTTGCCCCCTCCAACCCACACCTCTAACAACAATATTCTGGAATTTATTTAGCCAATAAATTTGCCTGAGTACTCTTGTACTTTGTCAGCAACTATCAATATTATCTTAATGTTATCTTAAATCTTAATTTTCTTTTGGCTGCTAGACTTTATTAAAATATATACCTTTCCATAACCTTTTCAAGGTCTGTTTTCTTCTTAAATATCCATCTCCTCTATTCCTAGAGAAGGCTGAGTTTTATTGGATGTATAAGTTTGAGTTCATGATCCATGTCTCCTAATCTTTAGAATTTTGTTTTCTAATTTTTGCAATCTCCTGGTCTTGTTTCTAAGTACTGTTTCTTGGTAAGCAATTTGTATTAATATTAATATTTGTAATTTGTATTAATATTAAAATTTGTAATTAAAATTTGTATTTTGTAATATTGTACAATTAATAATTGTAATTAAAATTTGAAATTTATAGTATTTTCACTCAGATCCAGCTTCTCTTCCCCCATTTTCACTATGGAGATGGAGTTTAAGTATTATGTTCCTCTATGTTAAAGTTGAGCTTCTTTTTGTCAGTATCCTGACTATAGCAATGTTAAAGGGATGATGAGTAAAGAGTGATAGTTGTTAAAAGAGTAGTGAGGATGGTTGTAGAACTCCTTTTTATCCCTCATATTACTACTAATTTGTTGGCCACATGTTTTTCCCAATTTAAGTACTCCTCTATTCTAGAAAATAATATCAGAGGACTTACAGCTTCCTTTTTCTTGTTGTTAACTTTAGCCACTCTGACAGAGATGACACTTTTGGAAAAATACTTCCTAGTTTCCCTTCCTTTCATGAGTAATTACTGCCTGTGGAAGGTCTTCAACTAGGAAGTATCACTTATCTCACTGCATTAGCATATCTAACTTCCCTTTTTCCCCTACCCTCCTTTAAACTTTAGTGCCAGTCCATTTAGATTTATTCTCTTCAAATGTCTGTCTCTGACTATCTCTGAAATTTCCAAACCCTTTAAATCTCTTTATTTGTAATTTATTTTTCAAATTCTTCAACTCAAATCTTTCTCCCACAAACCAGCCTGTTGTTGATAGATCTACTTGTATAATTTGAGATGCTAGTAAGACATGGAGATGAACAATACAACTGACAATGTAGACCTTGCATCAACACCATGTGAGGCTTGTTAAATGTTGTTTTATGATTAGTTACACTTGTTGATAAATGTACAAGTTACTTAACTTTTTGTGCGTATACTCATAGGATGATATAAGACCTTAGAGCAAAAATGTCATGGTCAGGACCTAGAGGCTGCCCAGCCAACTTGAATTAAATTAAAATGTAATTGAGAAATATATATATATCAAAGTAAATTTTTAAAAATCAATACAATCAATATAATATAGATACAATGGCAATTTATAGTTTTTCTAAATCAATATCCAGTCTGAAGGAATTCCTTTCTTTTTGAGTTTGACACTACTGCCTTAGAGGTCTCTTTACAGATAAGGAAAGTAAGATCTAAAGAAATGAAAAGACTTTTTGTAATCATACATTAAGTTAGTAATGAAGCCAGATCTAAAAATTGTAGAAATCTTTTGATTTCTTAAGTGGAATTCTACCCCTCCTTGACCTATTGTGTCTTACCTATTAAATTAGATTGTATTTTTTTAAAAACAGGGCTCTATGTGTAATTTCTGTAGTTTCTAACAACTTACTATCAACACAGGGAGAGTGGAATGGGAAAATACATTCACTTTCTTCCACATCCAACATTAAATAACAAAATAAGGCAGATTCTTAGCCCCAAAGAGTCTCCCTAGCCTGCTGTTTTCTCTTCAAAAACACAGAATTATACCTCAAGCTGGTGATACAAAGCACAAATAAACATGCAACAGAGAGAAAGAAAGGAACCAGGAGGCTATAGAAGCAACAAAATGCTCATGGTGTGTGTGGGAGGGAGAAGTTCAGACTAGAGTACATGGAGAACAAGATAATCAATCCTGCTCTTTAAATCCTAAACTGAGTACCCAGCAAGTGGTCAGGTGGCCATTCAGGGCAGAAAATTGTCCAAGAGGAATTATGTCTTCTAGGAAGGATGATGTTTGATATCCTATTGTACAGTACATAACACCTAGCACAGAAGCTTTTACATAATAGACACTGGGATAAAATTTGGAGCTGGAAGAGATTTTAGGTAATATGTAATCCAACCTCCAGACTAAAACTGAGAAAATTGAAAGATGAAAGATGAAGGGATTTACCCAATGTTCTATTGTCAACAAAAGGCAAAGTCAAGATTCCTATCTAGTCTGATTCAAAATCTATTGTTATTTCCATTGATTCGACAAGGGATTGATTGCTCAAGTTGTTACTCTCTCCATCTGAGTAGCCCCATGAGTGCTGTAGGTGAAGACCAAGAACAAATAGGCCATGTTTCTTGCCCAGGGCAAGGGGTTGGTTCTTAGCTGTCTATATGTCAAGGGTTGTTCTGGCAAATCTGGGGAACCCTTCTTAGAATAATGTTTGCCACCTATATTCAAGATGGAAGAAAATGCTAAATTTCAGCCTGAGGTGAATAAAAATTAAACCTTTTTTTTTCATATCCACGTTCATGGGCTCCCAGGCCACGAACCTGTGCCCTAGGACAGTAATAATAACTAGGATAATAATTATAGCTAACATTTACATAGTGCTTACAATGTACCAGGCACTTTTACAATAATTATCTCATTTGATCCTCTCAATAGCCCTATTTATTATTTATTATTTATTTTATATATATATATATGTATATGTTTGTATTATATATTTTATTTATTATTTTCCCAACTGTATAGATGAGGAAACTGAGACAAACAGAGATTATGTGGTTTGCTCAGGGTCACACAACTACCAAGTGATGAGGCTGCATTTCAATTTAAATCTTCTTGACTCCAGGCCCAGCATTCTATCCACTATATATCACTTTTCAGCCTATAGCTATGTAACAACAATTTCTCTCTAGGAGTAATTGGAAATGAACTCTTAAGGCAAAGATCTTTTCTTCTCAGAGTTCAGAAGCAGTGCTTTCTCTAGCACATCTAGCACTTTCTTATCTAGTAGTCATGACCTTCTTACAGTGGCAGGTTTTGCCAGGAAAGAATTTACTACCAGTCCCAGTAACTCTTAAAAGATCTCCTGAGACTGAATCCTCATACTTTTGCTAGGAAATAAATTCTTACAATAAAAATAAGATGTTTTCCTTACAACAGCTCTATGAAGCAAGTAACATAAGTGTTATTAAAACTCATGTTTTATTATTTAAATTATTATTTAAAGTATTATTTTTAAAAAGTATTATTTAAAACTCAGAGAAAACTGAGTTTTAAAGAACATCTACTGGATACAGGGCAGAGTTGGGACTTGTACCCAATCCCTCTGATTCCAAAGCTAGGGTCTCTTTCTGCTTTCTCTTCCTCAATGAGGAATGGCATTTGAATAAAGTGTAACAGCCAATCCTTGCCTAATATCATGCCTGCTAAGGTAAGTTAGCTAGATCTATCATTGGATTCTGGGGATTTCTTTCACTCTTGAGAGGGATAGATGTCTATTCTCTACTAAAGTGCAGTCAGCATCTATTAAATGAGAGAATAGTATTAGATTTGGGTTTATAAGATGGCAGGCCAGAATGCTGATTGATGGCACCATGACAGGCAGGCTGCACGATAAGATGGAGACTCTTATGATCTTTCTAGGATCCAATAGGGTCCTTACTTGTGGGGGGTAGCCAGGTTTGACACTGATGCATTGACTGTTCTGTCGCGTGAGAATCCTTTTTCTCCTCCTTCGTCTTAGCACCACATAGATCCGAGCATAGACAATGAGAGTCACCACAAAGGGCAGGTAGAAAGAAATCACTGAAGAGTAGATGACAAAGTCTGGGTTGGATATTGAACAGACACTTGGATCCCCTGTAAGGAGAGAGAATGGAGAAAAGGGAGAACCATTTGTAGAGATGTCATTATTCATTGGGGAATGGTCAAAGCTGTGTGGAGAGTTGGAAGAAGCAAGGCTGCTGTTCATCTGGATCTAATGAAAGTTAGCAAAGGAAGCTCAGATTGAGAGGCTTCAGGAAAGTGGTAGAGTTTCAGACAGATTCACAGAATAGACCAAAGGGTAGAAGAGGTTGATACTGGTCAACAGGAGTTGACCAAGGGCACTGGTATAGTAGAGAAAGAGAATGAATAATAGTGGAAAGATATCCTTTTGTCTCTATTCTGTAGAACTCCAGTTATTTCTCTGTTCTTGGGATTATCACATCAATCTACCCCTTAAATAGACCTGTTTTTGCTGACTAAAGTGTTTTCTTAGCCTCCAATTATATATTGCTTTCCTTCATAATCAAGATGTTTATGGCAAGAAAAACCATATTCCATGAATATGTGGGATTGTTCTTTATGTCAGTATTTTATCTTCTTTTTTACTGGATAGGGATAGAGAATTTTGGTACATTTGGTTGGTATAACTGGCTATAAATATCACTTGAAAGCTGTTATCACATGATCTTCTTTTACCTTTTGCAGGCTAGGCAGAAGGACCTCAATACACCCTATATTAGCAGATCGTTGGAATACAGGCATACTTTATTTTATTGTACTTTGCTTTATTGTGATTTGCAGATATTGAGGTTTGCTTTTTTGTTTGGTTGGGTTTTTTAATTGGAAGTTTGTGGCAATCCTGAGTCAAGCAAGTCATTTTTCCAAAAACATGTGCTCACAAAGTATTTCTGTGGCACATTTTGGTAATTCTTACAATGTTTAAAACTTTTTCATTATTATATTTGTTATGGTAATCTCTAAATAGTGATCTTTGACATTACTATTATAATTGTTTTACATACAGAAGAGCATGAACTTAAATCAATAAGTAAGTGTGTTCTGATTGCTCCTCCCATCTCTCCCTTTCTTCTGGCCTCTTTATTCCTTGAGACATAGCAATTAGACCAATTAATAGGCCAATTAATTGTCCTATGATATTTTCTAAGTGTTCAAATGAAAGGAAAAGTCAATCTATTTGGCAAACTTCATTGTTGTTTTACTTTAAGAATTTGCAGTAGCCACTCCAACCTTCAGCAACCGCCACCCCAATCAGTCAGCAGCCATCAGCATCAAGGCAAGATTCTTTCTATCAGCAAAAAGATAGTACTGCTTGCTGAAGGCTCAGAGGATGCTTAGCATTTTTCAGCAATAAAGTATTTTTTTTACTTAAGGTATGTACATTATTTTTAGACATAATACTATTAAACAATAACAAGAAAACACTATCACATACTTAATACATTATAATATTGCTATTGCTCAGTCCTTCTCAGTTGTGTCCAACTCTTCAGGACCCTGTTCAGGGTTCCAGCCTGGCACTCTGTCCACTATACCACCTCATTGCCCTTATTAATCATAAAATAACGTTTATTAGGCATGTACTATATGCTAGATAGTCCTCTAATCCTGGGGATTCTTTGACTTCAAGAAGTTTATGTTCTAATGGGGGAATATTATGTGAACAATCAAATACATACAATATACCCAGAATAAAAGGAAGACACTGAGACAGAAAGGCAAGAGTATGCTGGTAAATGCTTTAAAACTATCTCTCTAGGTCATGAGGGAGGATGTATACACCATTTTAAAGTTTAATCTCAATTATTAACATTTTCTCCATCTCTTTTATAAATCTAGACAGTCAACAAAACAATAAATCAATCCCTGATTTGTAATGTTTGCAGATTTCTGATCATGGAGAGAATTCAGTTATTTGATTAAAAAGAGTAGAGCCTTCCATTCTTCCTTCTATCACCTGATTTGCTGCCTGGTCTGAACATCTGCTCTATCAGCAGTTCTTCCCTCCCCAACCCTGGCTGGCTTAAGGATCAGTCTCCAAGTGAGTCATGTGTAGTGGCAGTCTCTAAGCATCTATTGTGCAAGGTGCCTCTGCTTGTCCTGACCAGGCTAAGCAAAAAATTCTGCAAGGGAGTTTCTGTGGGGGCAGAAATGCAAATCACAGAGCCAAGAGCAAATCCAACTTGGGAACTCATATGCTTCAGTCCAGTTGTTTTCCATTTAAAACAAACATATTAAACTCCCAGAAGATTTCTGTCAAGCATGACAAGAATTCTCCGTGGACTTTGGGGATGTTTGTGAGACAAATCAAATACCATTTGACCTTCCCTATCCCAACTTGGGATATTTATCTTAGGCTGTCTCACATATCTGGAAGGCTCTTTCTTATCTCTGCTTCCTTAAAATTCTACTTTCTATAGGAAACCTTTTCTGATCCCATCTTAATTCTAGTTAATCTGTTTTTGCTGATTATCCCTAATTTGTTTTGTAATAGCTCTTGTTTGCACATAGTTATTTACATGTTGTCTCGCATTTAAACTGTGGGCTCTTTGAGAATATGGATTATCTTTTGCCTTTCTTTACATCCCTACTCTTGGCATCTTGCCTGGCACATAGAAGACGTTTAATATTTACTGACTGACGTGGTCTACAAGGAATATTGGGATCCTTCTGATAGTAATAATGATGAAAGAGTATGGCTTCCAAGTGTTCTATTGGGTATTTAAACTTCTTCACAATCTGGCCCTTGTCTATCTGTTCATTTGTCTTGTATATCATGTCATTCCCTTCTATAAACTCTCCAGACTAGTCTCACTGACCTATTAGCATGTCTTCTTCTCAAACACTCTTATCTCCTACCTCCCTGCTATTGCCCTGGCTGTCTTCCATAACCGGAGTGCTCAGAAGGAGCATTTCACCTCTATCTTTTATGATTCCTTCAAGACATAGCCCAAGTGCTAGTTTCTTCAGAACTTTCCCATCCTTCCAATTACTGGAACCTTCCTTTTTCTTCTATTCTGTACATGTAACATTGTAATGCATACATATGTGCATATATATTACAATGTTATCTTTCTCATTGTAATGTAAGCTCCTTGAGGGCAGGGAATTGTTCCTTTTTTTTTTCCTATTTCCAACTCAGCTGAGTGTCTGGAAAAAAAAAAAAAGTGCTTTGGGGCAGCTAGATGACCCACTGGTTAGAGCATCAGCCTTGGTGCTGAGAACTTGAGTTCAAATCCAGCCTCAGACCTAACACTTCTTAGCTGGTGACTCTGGGCAAATCACAATTCCAACTGCCTCAGAAAAAAATGTGCTTAATAAATGCTTTTGGTGACTGGTTGATTGATTGACTTGGCCACAGGGGATGAAGCAGGAGTCTGGTAACTAGAATTGAGGTATAAGATCAAAGCAGGACTATATCTGGCCTAAGAACTCACTAGTTTCAAGAGCCTTGGAAAAGTTACAACCTCTGTCTCAGTTTTTTCCTCTGTAAAATGGAGGTAATAATAGAACCTACTTTATAATTTTGCTGTGAGGATTAAATGAGAGAATATTTATGAAAAGCATTTAGCACAATGTCTGGTACATGTTAGGTATTATGAGCAACCTGTGAAATTGTATTTCCATATAAGGACAAAGACTTAGAGAAAGGTCATGTTAGTTGACTGAGTTAATTGTACAAACAAGATAGTAAACTGCTGAACTGATAAACTGATAAAAATCACCCAAAACAAGAAGTGGGTGAAAGGTAACTGCAAACACTGTGTGTGCATGCTTAATGAGTTAATATCAACCTACCCTCCTGAAAGGAGGAGTTTTCACCCATTTTTAACATAGATTGTATAATGAGGGAGTGAGAACATGAAGTGGAGGAACATGCAATGGGAAGACAAAGAAATCTGTTAACTTTGTTATCCCCAACCAATTGGGGGGATGGGGGGAAGGACCTTGGGCTTTAAGATAGGAAATAAAAAGCTCATTCCCATTCCTATAAGCACATATTTCCCAAGGACTGACCCTGGGTGGATCACCTGTTTCTTGCAAGAATCGTAAATAAACCAACTTACTCCATAATTCCTGAATCCTTTTTGTCTTTGTAATGTATTTCTAAAAGGTACTATATAAATATTATCCACTATTATCTTTATTAATATTATTAATATTTATCAATATTTATTAATAATATTAATATTATTAATGGTAAGGATAATGATATAAGAACACTAGATTTTGGATACCTGCTTTGGGGCAGAGCTAATTTGATTGAGGGAGAGAGTTTAAGTGATTCCATTTGTAGAGATGCTAGGAATGGGGTTTTCCACCAAGTCACTGTCATTACAAGACTACAGAAAGGGAAAATCAAAATTTTGTTAGATAAACCAATTTCTTGCCTCTAGTATCTGATGCTAATTAGCTGAATAAGCATTAGCAAATTGCTGAACCTCTCTGTATTTCCTTTTCTTCTTCTGTAAAAGTGAGGACAATATAATCACCTGCTATAAGACCTTTTCCAGTGCTCCTAATTGTTAGGGCTCTCTCCTTCCTCAAGTTACCTAGTATGTTCATAGCTGTACACATGTGGCATCTCCTCAGTAAAATGTAAACATCTTGATCTCAGAGGTTTTAAAAATGTCCTTGTATTTCTAGTACCTAGGAGTACCTTGCACATAACAGCTAATTAAGTAATGCTTCTTGACTTGAATGTCATTTCCATGAGGAAAGTCCTGAGTAAATCTTAAAAGATTTTATAAACTTGGATAATAACACTAACATTATTATCACTGTTGCTATAACAATGACAACAATGTTAAAGTAGTACTACTACACCAATTTATATTGATTTTCTCAATTACAGACATATATAACCTGCCTCTTTCAGAATGAATTGCAATCAGTTAGTTCTTAGTGCCTGAGGGTCTTCAGGGCATATAAGGGGGTGTGCTACATATCTCTAGGGATTTCTTTGTAGGATAAAGTCAAGGGCAGATGAGCATAGAACCAGTTCATTTTAGTGGAGATGCTTTAGACACAGTTTAAGGAAAACAGATATCTTCTAAAGATTTTTTAGTAACTTGGCTCATTTTTCTCTCTTATCTGTGTGTGTATCTTAGTGGATTAAAAGTCTGAAAGGGAATAGAATTGATGTCTGTATCACTAAAGGAAGTTAGTTTTTCTTCTTCCTATCTATTCTTGGGAAGACCAATGGAAAGAAGGGGCTGAGGACTATGAGCTTCTTGAGATCAGGCAGGGACTGTTTTTGCTTTTCTTTGTTTAGCCCAAAGTGCACATCATAGTCACTTAATAAATGCTTATTGATTGAAGGGAAGCCTCTTAAAAATGCTTTCCCCAATTTATCTTTACTTCAGGTTTGTGACTAAATTAATTTTCTTTCTCTGGTATGTGGTGGATCCCAAAACATAGTATAATTTGTCACTCTGTTAACTTGGATGAAATTGCCTGAGGCTCTGCTTTTCTGAGTGAAATATTATAGTGCCACCACAGACCACAGAGTAATGTATCAATCAATCAATCAATTAATGAGCAATTATTAGGCACTTACTATGTGCTCTGTACTGTGAAAGTTCCAGGAACTTAAAGACAAAAACATCACTCCTACTTTCAAGGAGCTTACATTCTAATGGAAATGACATGCAAAAAATCACGTACACACAAGATATATACACAGAGACAGACAAGCATATACAGATGCAGGAGAGTCAGACAAATATGCAAATATTTGGAGAAAAACAGAGAAAACAGGCAGAGACAGATATCCTCTCCCTCTCCCAGCAAACAGACTAAAAAGGACAAATTCCTCCCTAAATAAATAAAGTGTATTCTCAACTTCCCTTTTATCAAAAAGCCATTTCTCATTCCCCTGACTCTCAAAATCATCCTTGTTTCTCTATCTTTCCATTTTCTCTTAGGCAGAGAGAATAGGAAGACAGCCATTCCTGCTTTCTCAAAGTTGGATTCCTACCTTTTAGCCAAGAGCTTTTTGGGAAAGATCAGCACCCTAGAAAATACACCAGCACAATCAATGTAACAAAGCAGGCTTTTCCAAACAAGAATTCATCTGCTTTTCATTTTAGATGTTTATATCAATCAGGGAGAAATCTGTGAAGTTTCCTTGGATGTCCCCCATGCCTGGAATTCTTTCTCTCCTCTTCTCTGCCTCCTGGCTTCCCTGAAATTCCAATTAAAATCTCACTCTCTAGAAGTCTTTTCCAATTCCTGTTAATGCTTGTGTCTTCCCTCTGCTGATTATCTTTAATTGATTCAGCATATAGCTTGCAGTACATAGTTCTGTGTTTTTTAAATTATGTCTCTCTCATTTGATTGGGAGTTACTTGAAATTAAGAGACTTTTGTGTTTGTATCCCCATTGCTTAGCACAGCGCCTGGCACGTAATTGATGTTTAATAAATGCTCATTGACTGACAGGTAGTCACATCTTAAATTCACACATTTTTTAGTCCCAAGGAGTTGGTTGAAGTTATTGAAACATAATGAATTCTTTATTTTAAAACTTATCTGGAAAATTGGTGCCGTGTGTGTGTGTGTGTGTGTGTGTGTGTGTGTGTGTGTGATTTTTATTGAGTAAAAAGTTAGCAATAAATGGTATACTAACTTGTCTTGTTTATTGGTTTCCATTTATTACTTAGCTTTAATGTATACAACTCATCTAACAAATGAAAACTGTGAAAGCACTAGTTTGCACCCAGCTCTGTTTCTGATATCTGGTTCAACCAACCAATCAACAAGCAATTATTACATACCTACTCTGTTTCTAAGAACTATTACTATCTTATCTTACTAACTATTTGATCTTAGATGAGTAATTACACTGGCTCTAGGCTTTAATTTCTTTATACGTAAAAGGAGAGATCCAATGTCTACAGCCTCTTTCAGCTCTAAATCTATATCAACCTTTGATATTTTTATTTTAAACATTCAACAAGTCAGGCATCATTTAATGGGGCAGGGCAGGATTTCTCCCCCCTCTCAGAATTTCTAGAAATTTCTAGAGGTTCTATTATATATTTGTTAAACATGACATCTTTTAATAGCAAAGTTCTTAGAAACAGAGTAGGCATGTAATAATTGCTTGTTGATTGGTTGGTTGAACCAGATATCAGAAACATTTTTAATTTTGAGTACCAATCAATGTTGATTATACTATAGGTCAACTATTAGTAACTTTGCATTTATATACTGTTTTAAGATTGTTACAAGGGATAAACAGATGGATTTGGAATCAGGAATAGCTGAGTTCGAATTTGAATGCTTTAGGCACTTACTAGTTACATGACCCCAAGTAAGTGACTAAACAACAGCACTATTGTGAGAATCAAATGAGATAACATGTAAACAAACTTTAAAGCACTATGTAGACATTAGCTATTTTTATTTTTTGACGTTACTATGATTATTTACAAAATTTTTTTCCTCAAAATATCTCTGTGAGATTGGGAATATAAGCATCATTATCTTCATTTTCTGATGAGGAGGAAATTGAATAAGGATATGCTAAGTATATACAAACCAGTTCTCCCCACTCAAAAAACATACACAAGACCTTCTTCTAAGTTTAACTTGCATTATTAGTATTTTCTCTCTTACTTTCATAAAGTATTTAATATTTAATCAAACTATTTATAACTTACTCTCTGATTTGTAGCCTTTGCTGTGTAAATACTGACATTGAAGATTTAACAATCAGCTTGAGCTGACTTAAGCACATCCTTGATACCAAGGTTCAAATTAAGTGAGTTTCCTAATGTCACATAGTAAGTGATAGAATCTGTTGATTGCCCCAACCCAGAGCTCTTTAAAAATTTTAACAGATATTTTAATAGCTTTTTATTTTTCCAAATCCATGCAAAGATAGTTTTCAACATTTACCTTTGCAAAATCTTGTATTCCAAAATTTTCTCCCTTCCTATTCTCTTCCTCCTCCCCTAAACAACAAGTAATATGTTAAATATGTGCAATTTTTTCCAAACATATTTCCATACTTGTAAGGCTGCACAAAAAATAGCATATCAAAAAGGAAAAAAAATTGACATAGGAAAAAACCAAGCAAACAGACAACAACAACAAAAAGGTAAATACAATTATGCTTTGATCCATAGTCAGTCTCTGAAGTTCTTTCTCTGGACGTAGATGTCCAACACAAGTCTATGGGAATTGTTTTGAATCATTGTTGGAAAGAGCCAAGTTCATCACATTTGATCATCACATAATCTTGCTTGATATTGCTGTGTATAATAGTTCTTGGTTCTACTCTCACTTCATTTAGCATCAATTTATGTGAGTCTTTACAGGCTTTTTGAAATCGGTCTACTCATCATTTCTTACAGAACATTAATCTATTTCTTTTATATATTATGACTTATTCAGCCATTCCCCAGCTGATGGGCATCCACTCAGTGTCTAGTTCCTTGCCACTACTGAAAGGGCAGCTACAAACATTTTTGCACATGTAGGTCCCTTTCTCTCCTTTATGATCTGTTGGATTTACAGTCCCAGTAGAGACACTGATGGTTCAAAGGGTATGAACAGTTTGATAGCCCTTTGGACATAGTTCCAAATTACCTAAAGCTCTTTTTATGGCACCCACTATACAAATACAGACACATTTACATGGACTTTGAATGGAGCGAATTTACCTTCAGAAAGCATTACGGTAAAGCAGTATCTTCATGATTTTGTACAATTCAAATCTCAGAAGCTCTGAAGGATGAATTATGATTACCTGTTGTGTTGAGGCCAAAGAGAAGAGGACAAGAGACAGCGAATGCGAGTACCCAGACCACGGTGATCATGAAAGAAACCCGCCGGCAGGAGCTTTGGCCAGAGCTGTACTGATAACGGACTGGCATGACCACTGCTATGTATCTGAAAAAAGGAATCAGCTTCAAAGACCGAGAAGGAGCGACTATCACAGAACCACAGGGTATTAGATTTGGAAGAAATCTTGGCATCCTATACATACCTGGACAGTTAAATGTAACAGAAAAGTGACCCTCCAACTTTTGCTTTAAGGCTGCCGGGGAAAAGGAACCCCCTTAAGGCAGTCCATTCCACTTTTGGACGGCTCTAAATGCTGGGAAGTTTTTCCTTATCTATAGCTTAAATTCATTTCATTATAGCTTCCTCCCTCTCCTTTTCTCTCTCTTTTTTTGAAATACTATTTTAAAATATATTTTATGTTCCCCCAATTATATGTTAAAACAAATTTTAAACACTTTTTTAAAAGTTTTAAGTTCCATCCCTCCTGTTATCTCCTGTGCCGCTGCTCCTGGTTCTGCTTTCAGGGTCAAGATGAATAAATCTATTTTCTTTTCCTCTAACCATTTGCTCCAAAGACAAGACTCAAAATGGGGACACAGATAAAAAAAGACAAGAAAGTAAGGCAACTAATCAAAGGAAGATGGGCAAGATAATGGTATTGCAGAAATGGCAGAAGTGATTTTGAAAAAGAAGGAAAAGGGTGATTAAATAATAGCAAAGATTTACAGGAAAGTGTGAGGATATGTTATATAGGACAAAAAAAAAAGCAAACAAGAGAAATAATTTATCTAACCTTCAAAGTGTAAGAGAATCTCTTCTTTTCATACTTACCCACTCTAACTCCAGTGCTTTCCCTCTGAGATTGCTTTCAATTTATCTTATTTATATTTTGTTTATACATAGTTGCTTGCATGTTGTTTACCTCATTAAATTTTAAGTTTCTTACTTTTTGCTTTTCTTTGTATTCCCAGCATTTTGCACATTTTGCACTGTCTGGTGCATCGTTGGCATTTAATAAATGCTTATCCACTTCACTTTCCTTAGGTTCTTTCCTCCCTAGCTCAGCTGAAGCATCACATGCCCTCACTTTTGACAATAGTGGATTGCAGATGTTAGTGAACTATGGATGCTATTTCCATTTTAGAGAATGGCAGAGAAAGAGGTGCCATTATAATATGAGCTCTTTGAGAAGTGGGAACTGTTTCCTCTCCCTTTCTTTATATCCACAGCACTTAGCCAAGAGCCTAGTATATAGAAAGCCTTCAGTAAATGCTTTTTGACTGACCAACAGAGATAAGGGCATTTTACCAGTTCAATAATGTATTCATAGCAATTGTTCAAATACTGATCAAACTCTCATTTCAGTTTTGGATGTTATAGAGAAATTCAAGGGAACTTTTATGAGGGGGTTGATCTAGAGAGCTTCTAAGGTCTCTTCCAACTCTAGCAATCTGTGATTCTATTTCCCTATGGAAACATGATGGACATTTTCCAATTACAACTTCAAAAAAATCAGTTGACAAGATTTTATTCAGCTGAAATCAATCTCTTTCTAGACAGTTATTTATGTACGTTCTCACACATATGTCTAATTGTCTATTGGATATAATCTGTTTGGAAGTTCTACTGTCATTTTAAACTTGAAAGTTTTAAAACCAATCATATCATTCCCCTATCTCTCCCTCCTCTGACCCAAAATGACCATCTGGTTTTTAATTTCTGGGAATGCTACTTTCATTCTTCCAACCTGCTCTGAGTCTTGACATTGTACTCCTTCTTTCCCTTCCCTTCCAATTATCCCACATTTAGGCAATAAGATATCTATCTCCGCCTCTGTAATTTCTTCCTTCCTTATTCCTTTTTCTCCCATCTTACTTCAGTCTCTCATCTTAAGTCATAGATTTAGAAATGGCCATGTTTTCTCAGGGTGGCTAAGTGAAGCAATGGATAGTTCAAATTTGGCCTCAGATACTTACTAGCTATGTGACCCGAGGCAAATCACTTCACCCTGTTTACCTCAGTTTCCTCATCTGTAAAATAAGCTGAAGAATGAAATGGCAAATTACGCTAATATCTTTGCCAAGAAAACCCCAAATGATGTCATGAAGAGTTAGACACAACTGAAGAATGATTAACAGCAACAACATAAATATTCTTCTAGCTAATCTCTCCAAAGGAACTTAGCAATTATCTTATTCAAATATCTCATTTTCAGATGAGGAAATTAAAACCCAGAGACTTGTCTAAGGTCACACAGACATGGAGAGTAATAGAGTTAAGATTCAAACTAACATCTGCTATACAATTGACAAATTAATCTTCCTAAGATACTTTTCATCATGTATCTTCCTGCCAAAAAACTATTAGAGCTTGGTCGGCCATAGAATAAACCAAGATCTCTCAATATATCCTGGGCCATTGCCAATTATCTTGACTTTTGTTCAGACTTTGATGACCCAGGAAGAGACAGTGAGATGAGATGGACCATTGTGTGTAACTTTGCCTCACTTAAATTCAATTGTCACCAAAGTCAAGACATCACTTGTCCTCTTCAGAAATGAAGGATGAGGAGCAGCTAGGTGGTGCAGTGGATAGAGCACCAGCCCTGAAGTCAGAAGGACCTGAGTTCAAATGTGCCTTCAGACACTTAATACTTCCTAGATGTGAGATTCTGAGCAGGTCACTTAACCCCAATTGCCTCAGCCAAAAAAAAAAAAAAATGAAGAATGAACAATAACAACCTTATTATATTGAACAGTTATTTATGTGTGGTTTCTCCAACAAGAACCTAAGCTTCTTGAGTGTAGGGACCATATCTCCCACTTTTCCCTATCACGCATGGACCTAGCATAAGTGGCTTATGGAAAAGAAGCACCAGTTCATTCTTTTCTGTAAATCCAGGTATGGCAGGCTAGTTCAACTTATTGGCTTTTTTTCTTTTTTCCTTTTTTGTGTAGGTTTCTTCCATTCAATTTTGCTTATGGAAAAGGATTCAGGTTTTAGCAGCATAGTTGAGGAATGGGTTTGAAGTCAGAGGACTTAGATTCGAATGTTGGCTCTGATGCTTATTACCTATGTGGCCCTAGGCAAATCATATCATTTCATCTCCCTGTGTCTTCCTCATTTGGGAACAAAAATAAGGCTGTTGGACTAGATGGTCTAAGAAATCTTTTAGAAAAGATTAAAATTTAAAATGAGGGAAAAAGTCCCCAAATTATATATGTCCATACAATTAATTATGCTCCTATATGCAAAGATATAAAGAATTAGACTTTTATTTCTCAGATTTTTTTCTTTTTCTTTCCTGATTAACTGCTGTCTTTTCCATGGAGCCACCTGGCTCAATCCTGTCTGTTTAATACTAAATTAAAATAAAATTTTCTAGCTGACAGATTCAGTTTGACAGGTAACATAGCTGTCTCATTCCTCCTACAATCTGTTTTTTTTCAGTTGATCTCTGAGATAGAAAGCATAGTACAGTGGCAGTACAATATAATACAATATTTATTAAATACCTACTATGTGACAGATACTTTGCTAAGCGCTGAAGATACAAAAAGAGGCACAATTTCCTTGTCCCACAGAGCCTCTTTCTCAACTTCCTTTCATTCTTTTCTAAGAGCTTCAGGACTATCCTTGCTGGTCATGGACCTCCAGAAGTATTGTCTTTCTCTGATCTGTTCCTTGAACAATAAGGGTCTTTCCTTCTCTGGCTCTCAGAGATTTTCCCCTTGGGTGTTAGGCCAGTTTTGATGGTGTTCTTTTTCTTTTTCTCTCTTTCCTTCTATCTCTGTCACCGGTTCTCTCTTTTTCTCTCATCTGTCTTTTATCCTATCGTCATTGTTTCTCACCCTACTTCCCCATTCTCTGTCCTGTTTCAATATCCTGAAGCAGTCAGATTTAACACTGTCCTTTCCCTTTAGATAAATATTTGGCTTTTGTGCCTATTGCCTTAGATTACCATTTGAGTCAATTATCTCTGGATGCCTTGTGAGCTAGAATCACAGGACTTAAGAATCCCTTCTCTTAGCATGAATTCTCCCTAAGTCTCTCCTCTTTTAACTGAGGTATTATATTCTATTTGCTTAGTTTTCTTTAAGATCTCATATGAAATTTCTCTGGCTCTTAAGTCATTGGTAGAGCTGAGATGACAAACTTATTCTGGAACCAATTAATAGCTAATAACTTTCCCTACCAGCTTGCTCCTCCCTTTTTCTAGAAAAATGAAGAATCCAATTTATTTTAATTTTACATCAATTCCCTTCCCACTAGAATCTCCTTCCTTAAGCAAGCAATCAATTAAATATAAAAAGATGTGGGAAAGGAATAAGCCTATATATAGCCACCTACTATAAGCAGAATACTACTATACTCAATGATTTACAATTATTATCTCGTTTGAGTCTCACAATAATTCAGCAAAGTAGGTATTATATTATTCCCATTTTACAATTCAGAAAACTGAGACCAACAAAAGTAGCTAGAAAGGGTCTAAGGTGGGGTTTGAATTAAAGTTTTCCTGACTCCAGCCCAGTTCTCAATCTACTTTGTCACCTAGTTGCCTCACACACACACACACACACACACACACACACACACACACACACACACACACACACACAAACACACACATACACACACATACACAATTTATTATAAACTTGATCTACATAAAAACCTATTAATTAGATATAGATAGCTAATACATACATATAATGCTGAAAAGGGAGTTCAAAGGCAATCTGTTCCCAACAACTTATTTGAAGAAAATTGAGACTCAAGAATAATAAGTAACTCACCTAAGTACAGTCATCATGAGAGGAGGGAGGTCATCTAACACCATATGAATATACAATGAATAATAATAGTTTATTGTAACCAATATCAACACGAGCATGTTTACTGTATCACAAAAATGTTCAATAAATACTTAACAATGTATTGGTTTCTTGAATTGTCTTGGGTTCCTCTAATCAGGAAATTGTTGGCTCTCCCATTTCATTAGCATCTCTTCTTTTCTATCTATATAAGCCAAAGCCCAGGTTGAAGTCTGTTTATGTGAACATCTCCTTCTCTTTAAGAAGATCCTTTTAGTTCTAGACAAGACTCAAGATGTAAATCTTGATTATATGATGAGTTCAAAAAGTGCAGCCTGGGTTGTTTTTTTTTTTTTTTTAGAATTCTCATATTTTCTACAGCAACAGTTCTCAAACCTTCTGATCTTAAAAAATTACTGAGGACCCCAAAGAGCTTTTGTTTATATGGGTTATATCTATGATATTTACTATATTAGAAATGAAAACTGATCGATTTTAATATTTACTCATTCACTTAATAAGTCATTTTATATGTTAACATAAATGATATATTTATTTAAAAATTTCTTTCCCATAACAAAACAAAAGCAGTGAAAAAGAGTGGCATTGTTTTACATATTTTTGAAATTCTATTTAATGTCTGGTACTATAGAGAGATGGAATTTAATAACTGCTTCTTTACTTAATATCTTGTGATATGTTGTTTTAGTTGAAATGTATGAAGAAAATTATGACTCATCAGACAGGTAGTTAGGATAAGGAGTATTTTAATGGACAAATAGTATCTTTTTAATTGCTATCCCTTCCATGACATGGGGGTTAGGAACACAGTGCCCTTGAGATCTGGAAAATCTCTACAAAATTTTTTGACTCTCCCTTTGTAGCAGAGAAGAAATCTGAATTATTAGGTATTAAAGAGAAGATATATTGAAATTATACAATACTATATACATATATATATATATGTATGTATATATATATATATATGTGTGATTTCTGCATTTTTGAATTTTTTCTGTGTTTTTTATTGACCTTTGTGCATGTTGTCCATGGCTTCTTCACAATTCCCCCCTAAATTCTCATTAATTTCTTATGCTGATCCTTGGTAGTTTGAAATCACAATGGGGAAAGTTGTGATGTGAAAGTAATAATTGTGTCATGAAAACTATTGACTTTGCAGATCCCTGAAAGGGTCTTAGGGGCTGCCAAATGTCCACAGACCTCACTTTGAGAACCACTGGTCTAGAGGCACTGGCAGCATGGCCCATTGAGAAGTGTCTAGGACTTCTTAGACTAGTGTCTAAGGCCTTCCTGAGAACAACTGCAACTCTGCAGTTGGGATTCAAATTAGATCAGGCCCTGGATTGAAGGCAGAGCAGCAATATTTTCTTGGGCATCTAGTCTGGTTTCTGAAAGCTTCTTTGTTGGATTCAGTGCCTTTTTAGGTTCCAGTCCTTCCAAAGAGCATCAATGCTTGTAAAAATCTTATTTTTAGGGAAGGCATGAAATTGTAAGTGTTAAAAATGAATAAGGTAACCTCAGAAGGCCAAATCCTTGGTTCCAGCATCTCAGGGGAATTGATTTTTTTTTCTCAAAAACAAGAGAAAAGAGGTTTCACTAAGCTAAGGTAAAACTTTTGAATTGACTAAAATCTCCTGGGTTAGGGTAGGAAATAGTTTTGAATTCATGGGTCCCTGATATCTACCACCTCTGGGCCCTGATGTTACCATAGAAGCATATCTGTGAAGGGTTCACAATTTTGCTCTCCCTAATACTGACCCTTGACACAGATTCTAGTCCTTTACCTGGGTTTCATGATTAGATTTCAGGGATGTCCATGAATTTGGAGGCTTGGGGGCGGGGAATAGCATCTTTATTTTTACTAACATCTAACAAAATTTACTTTTCCTTCTTTCATTCAAAAACTTAACTCTGCTAAGGGATCTGTAGGCTTCACCAAACTGATAAAGGGATGCATGACACACACTAAAAATTAAATTGCTGCCCAAGGAAACATGCAACCCTCCCTTGACTCTTTCCCCATATATTGTAATGTTTACTGTGGTGCAGAGGAAGAGTATGGGAACAAACATTGGAGGAGGGACAGAGTGCTGCTTCAGGGCAGAAATAAAAATGTTGGTTTGCTTCTGTTGACCTTGAGGAGCTTAATAAGATCCCGGATTTAGAGCTTCAAGGAACCTTAGAAGTTATTTGGCCTGACACTGCCTTTACATTTTTTTAAGGAGGAGGAAAAAGACGCTCACATGGGTTTAGTAACTTGTCAAAATTATAAGAATTTGAACTCAAGATCCTCTTGGTCCAAATTTAGTTTTGTCCCAATATTTGCACGTCCTGAAGGTTCTTGTTATGGTAGGGTCAAGTGAGCAGGCAACAAATTCAGTATGGTTAAATTTTAAGGAAGAAAGAAAAACACAATTTTAAGATTTTTCTTCCTGGCAACCTCAAGTGACTATGTAGTGCCTATTCCAGAATTGGCCATTGGAGGGCACCATAATGCTACAAGAATTATACCACCTCTGCCCAAGTGGAGAAGTTCAGTCCAGGCCCTGGGACTATTCTGCCCAGTGGGGAGGTAGGGTGAGTGTAGCCTCCTTATAAGAAAGACTAAAGCTATCCATCTTTTGGGAAGAATCTTAACTGGTTAGAATGTCTCAGGGCAAGAAACTCAGCTTGTTCTGTAACCTACTTTCCATAGCTATTGCCTCCTCTTAAGATATTGATCCCAGGCCAAGGTCATTGCCCAATCACCAGTAAGTAGAATACCTTTGGTATAAATGAAAGGGCAAAGGAAAGTAGCTAGTGGCAGGAGCATTTTACTTAAATTACCCTGAATTTTACCTCATCACCCATCTCATGGACTCCTGCAATAAATATCCTTCTGGTTGGTCTGCCTTCTTCCAGTGTTTCCCCATTCCAGTCTGTCTTTCACTCAACCCGATTTATCCAGAACACAGGTCTGATCATGTCACTTTCCTATTCAATAAACCCTACTGGCGCCCTGCTGCCTCCAGGATCAAACATGATGGCATTCAAAGCCCTTTACCTCTCCCACGTTTATAATCTTCTTATATCTCATTTGTTCCCATACACTGTGATCCAGTGGCTCTGGCATCCTAGATGTTTCTTGTACAAGACTCTCCATTTTGATTCTGGATATTTTCAGTGTCTATCTCCATGTCTGAAATTCCCTCCCTCCTCGTCTCTGCCTTCTGGCTTCCCTAATTTCCTTGCTTTCCTTAAAGAACCAATTAAAATCTCACCTTTGACCAAAAGCCTTTTTAATCAACCCTTGCCTTGTTGCAAGATGATCTCCAATTATCCTGTATAGAATCTTATTTATATATAGTTTTATACCCCATTAAACTGGAGATCTCTGACAGGGGTTGTGTTCTGCATTTTGTTGTATATCCAGCACTTATCACAGTGCCTGACACATAGTAGGGGATTAATAAATGTTTGCTGACTGACACTGCCTGACCCACTGTGCAGTGAACTCTAGACAGGAGAGAGCTATAGCCCATATTTTTTTACACATCCATCCATTCCCCACCACGGGCTCAGTGCAGCTAGGACCAGAAAGTTCCAACTCTCCATTCTGCTGAAGGCTTGTCTTTCTCACTAGGTTTAGAAATCTTTTCTGCAAGTTGAAGCAAGGTACTAAGACATCATCTGGGTTAATGTGAAAGACAATCATAAACCCCATTTCAATCTGATTAGCAGAGTGGGGTGGGGGAGTAACTGTGTCTGTGTGTCTGTGAATGGTATAATTGCTGCTTTCATCTTTTTTGCCAACATGTTTTTTTGAGACTGATTCTCCCTAGGTCTTTCCAGGCTGGAAATGCATCGACCACTCATAGTCTGATCCCAGTGCTGACCCACTGCTCCATTTTTCCTTAGGTCAGTTCTCTCCTCCCTAAGCAGCTTACTGGCCCCTTGCTCTGGAATTCTTCTATACTGATGCTGGAGTTAAAGTGGATACTCAAGATTGTTTAATCCACTAAAAGAAAGGATTTCTGTGCTTCAGTCATTACCAGTATCAGGCTCCCTAGTAGCAGGGATTATAGAAAGTAGCCTTTATTGCTATCATCCCCTATTTATAAATAAAGAGGCAGACACTGAGAAGGATCGAGTTATTTGCCCCAGGTCAGATGGCTAATAAACATCTGAGGTATTTCTGATTCCAATCCACCAATCCAGTCTGACTTTGGAATCCACCATGGGATTGCCATGGCCAAATAATTCATTACCAAATAAGAGAGTCTAATTTAGCTAGGCTGATCCTAGAAAAGCAGACACATTCTACTGCCAGGATTTTTTCAGTCTTTTTTTAGCATAGTAGAACTTGGTAGAGTTTTCAATTTACCACAAGTTCACCTTGAATCCCACCATGATGAAGCATCAGAATAGAACTTTGTAGATAATGGCCATGAAAGCTATCTCTATGGATGTGGCAAGATTCACATCACCCTGCAGTGACGATATCTCCATAAATTTTAACTCCTTATAATTAAATAAAAGCATAGATTGTGTGTCCACACTGTGGAGTGAGCATTATAGTTGATTTTTCCCTTGAGGGGATCAAAGCTGTAGAAGAATATTACCACTGGCTCTTACTCTGAGGGCAAGAATAGGGACCGTTTGTAGGGTTTTCCTCAGGGAGTATGGGCATATGTGGGCACAGCTCATCTATACACCATTCAAACTTATGGTCCTTTTCATGGCATCCCTCATAATTTTCCTAATAGTACCCCTGATTTCAACATCCCTCTGGTATACTACCACCTGACTATCCAGGGAGTGGGTAACTGAAGGTAGAAAGAAGGTCTGGAGTGACATATGAAGCAGGTGGTACAGAGCCAGTTAAAATCAAATTCATTCTTGACAACTAGGAAAGGGCCTGCTTTCCACTCACGGTTTGGATTTAATGAACCCCCAGAGCACAGAATGGGCTGCTTTTCACTAAGTTTTGTTTTGTTAGACAGGGGACTTAATAAATCTTTAGTTCCATGAACTTACCTCATAGAGTTGTTGGGAGAGAAACCTCCCCACCCCCAAGACTGGAAAGCCCTCTGCAAATATAATGTGCTATTTAGATGCAAAGTAAAAATTCCAGGGGCCTGTGACTCATCTGGTCTCTTTTGTGCCTTTTGTCAAAGACTTTCAAGGTTTGCATGTGTGATGGGTGCCATTTTAGAGGTCGGGGGAAAAGAAATCCCTACTGAATGAATTCAGCTGCATTCTTTCCACAGCTCCCCAAAGGCCTTTTTAAAATTTATCCTTACACTGAAAATTGCCAGCCCTTTCTGACACATACATGCATAGCCCTTGAATCAGCTCTAACGTAAGGCATTGTGGGAGGTTGCTGCATGCTTTCCTGGGACCTGTCACTTACCACCTGGGTGACCTCAGGCAAGTGACTCCCTCCCTGTGCTTGAGTTTTCACAATAATAAAATGAGAGGGTTAAACTAGGTGGTCTCTCAGGTCCCTCCCAGCTCTGCATCTATGAAAGTTAACAGGATCAGGGCTCTAGATCTAAAAGGGACCTTAGAGGCCATCTACTCTAATCCCCTCATTTTAGAGTTGATGAAAATGAAGTGCAGAGACATGGGGGGATTTGTCCACACAAAGTCAGACTCAACCCATTGCCCCTTCTCCTGTACCCATTACTGCCTTCTGGCAGGAAAGGAAACTAAGAGATGGTCCTGTGTCTTCTGGAATACTCCAATCACTTAGGGGAAAAATTATATGACACTGGTCTAATGCTGACACAGAGCATTGCATAAATGTCTTTCTTTCCTTTATTACTTCCCTTCTTTTCAATACCTCCACTCCCTCAGTTACAGATTCTGTACAATATCCAAATACAGAATCAATATGGCCCTACTTATAATTTGTCCAGATAAAGCTTCTAGATGTATATAGAATTGACTGGATTCAATCAATAGTACAATATGCACACAGATCCAGTTCTCTTCCTTGATTTCTTTTTTTTTTTTTTCAATAAGAGCTTTTTATTTTTCAAAATACATGCGAAGTTAGTTTTCGACATTTACTCTTACAAAATCTTGGTTTCCAAATTTTCCTCTCTCCCTTCTCCCCCATTTCCCTAGACAGCAAGTAATCCAATACATGTTAAATATGTGCAATTCTTCTATACATATTTCCACATTTATCATGCTGCAGAAGAAAAATCAGATCAAAAAGAAAAGAAAAATATAAGAGAGGAAAAAACCTAAGCAAACAATAACAGAAATTCTTCCTTGCTTTCTGTGCCTAGTGATCAGGCAATGTCATAGCAGCAATCATGACTAGAATCTTGTTCTCATTTCAAGAAAATTCCCAATTTGAGAGTTGATGTACCTAATGATTCCCAACAGTCCCTAGAATCATGAGATCATCCATGTAGAGTTGGCAAGCATCCTAAAGATCATCTAGTCCAACTCCCCTCATTTTATAGATGAGAAAATTGAGGCTCAGAAGTAAATGGCAAAGTTAGAAACTTCAGGTCCCAAGACTCTAAGGGAAATGCTTTTCCTACCTCCTCCATCCTTAGGTCAGAGACCTCATCTCCATTTGGGTTTTCCCTATTAACCCAAGGAGCATCTTGTTCCTTGTTCATTTTCTACATAGAATTAAATTCAGTTGTAGATTAGCAGTATCCTCAGTGAAGAAGGTAGAATTAACTATGGAGAATGAGTAAAGAAAGGAATGGGAGTAGAACTGATAGGACTATTATATACCCTTTGTCTGTAGGAACTTGACAGAATTCTCCCTTATTCCAAGGCTGAATGTACTATTGCAGGTCTTCTTAAACTTCGTTCACTCTTGACCCTTTTTTGCCTAGGAACTTTTTATGTGACCTTGGGTATATAAGTACATAAAACAGATATACAAATTAAATATTTATTGATACTCCCACATTCAGTTATGAGACCCTATATGGGATCATGACCCACAGTTTAGGAAGCTGGACTATAAAGAACAGCTATATTAAGTAGTGTCTATCTCACTTTGGCTATAGCCAAGATTCAGAGTTGGGCCAGGATAATGCCAGGGGTTCAAAGGTTTTTGGCCTTGAGGATTACCATTAGAGCTACATAGAGCATGTGTTGAGCAAAGGGTCTGGGATGAAAAAGGGACATGGGACTAGTGAGTCCGGGGCACAAGCAGGAAAAAAAATGAAAGAAAAAAAACAGGAGAAGAGAAAAAAGGAAGAGAGAGAGAGAGAGAGAGAGAGAGAGAGAGAGAGAGAGAGAGAGAGAGAGAGAGAGAGAGGAGAAAAAATTGAAGCAGGAGCAACTAGCACACAGAAAATATGGAGAATAATATACTTTTCCTATTCCAATGCAACAGAGACTTAGAGGAGAGTAGAGAGAACTTCGGGGAGGAGGAGGGAACAGAGAGAAGGGAAGGGAGACAGAGACGTAGAGATAGGCAAAAACAGAAGGATAGAGGAAAGAAAAACAGAGAGAGAGAGAAAGAGAGAAAAGAGAAGAAGGGGAAGAGGAACACAAGGAGGAGGAAGAGAAGTAGGAGAAGGACAAAGGACAAGAAGAAGACGAAGACAAAAAAGGAGCAAGAGAGGGAGGAGGAAGAAAAACCAGAGTAGAAAGAGGAGGAAGATGAAATGGAGGATGAAGAGAAGGAGAGGAAGAAGAAGACAATGATGGAAAAGGAGAAGGAGGGAGTGCCCTTCCCATCATTTCAGGGTCCCTTTTTTATATCAAGGGTGTCCCCAGTCCTACCTGTCGATGCTTATGGCACAGAGGTTTAGAATGCTGGCAGTGCACATCATTACATCCAAGGTGACAAAAACAACACAGCAAATTCGGCTGAAATTCCATACTCCTCCAGTCACCTAGACATCAGCAACAAAAGATGTCAGTGTTTACCCCCAGTCAAAGAGCAACAATCTAGCAGAATAAACTGGATTTCCCATGAGACCCAGCAGAACAGTCAGGACTCTGTACAAGGCAAAGCCTTCTAATCCAATACAATCCCACAAGTTTTTATTAAATGCCTACTACATGATAATTCAAAGCCCATACTTATAAGGTTTATCTCCAATACAAATTCTCTGACATTGAATCCCTGGGGATACAAAGATAGGCAAAGAAATCAAGGCTAGCTGGGACAGAAATTGGGAGTGATTCCTCTCACCCATTGTGCAACATATATATTGGCAAGTAAGTAGGTTTTTAATGAGGCTCTCAATGGGGTAATAGCCACCAAATAGAATGTGCTCCATGGGCCTGGGGAATGAGAAAGGATTATATCCAGTATGTAATTTCTGTCTTCACAATAAGTATGCGATATTAAAGTGTATCCTGAAGATGAATCCATCACAAGAGCTGGTAGCCATTTCCCTACACAGCACACTTACTAGTCTATACATGTCAAACAGCTGAGACCATGGAATCAAAGTTAGAAGGAATCTCAGTGGTTACCTAGTCCAACTCTCTTGTTTTATAAATACAGAACTGGGGACTCAAAAACACATGGAGTGGTTTGTCCAGGGTCACATGGTGAATGTTAGATATAAGATGTGAACCAGGCAGATCTCTGGGGCTTCCATATTGCTTCTCTAAAAGCAGCCTGGGGATTGGTAATGAATATAGTTCCTTCACCTTTCTAGGTCAGGGATTTGAATTCCCATGGACCTACTGAAGAGGAGATGGACCTCATGTATTTATACAAGTGTTCCCATCCCTGTCAGATGGCCCTTCATAACCCTTAAAATGGCAAGAATTTAAGCAATTGCATTTGCATTCCTCTGCTGACATTGGGTTATTTATTTTCTCTGTACTCCATTTAGATAAACCCAGAAATCTGGGCAGGGGAGTTTCTCTTATAGTTTACCCTCAAGTCACATTCTTTGATGCTTTGGTTCTCATGCCCCGAATAGCCGGCTACACCACTTTGGACAGATATGTCCTCAGTGAGTGGTCTATTACTCTCCCCCCTCTTCCTTTTCATCCCCATTAGTCATTAGTTGCAGATAGGAGCTCCTAGTACCAGAAAATTAGAGAATACTAAAGTTGGAAGAGACCTCCCTTAGAGGTTATCTAATTCAATTCCTCCAGAGATCAAGGAGATATTTAAAGGAAAGGGTTACTGGGAAAGCAAGAACTGGAATCTTTAGTTGAGCACAGAACTTGGTCCCTAGTAAGAACTCGATAATTATTTGTTAATTTATACATGACTGTTGAATTGAATCGAATTCCCCCATTGTCTCGACTATAAAAATGGAATTTAAACTCCTTGAGGGCAGAGATTATTTTTGGCTTTGCCTTTTTATCCCCAGTGCCTTACTCTTAATACATATTTATTGAATTGGATTGGATTGGAATTATTTTCTGTAAAAAGATTTGCTTGACTACTGAACTGAATTATTTTAGAGGGAAGAGAAGGTGAAGGAAATGTAGCCCTTTGTTCTGGGCTACATTCATTCATTCAAAAAGTATTCTTAGGATTTAGGGCAGCATAGTATAGTGGCTAGGACTTTGGACAAAAGGTCATTAAGTCACAGATCATAAAAATCATTGATTTCAATACCTAATTCTAGAGATAAGGAAACGGGGGCCCAAAGGAGTAAACTGACTATCAGAGGAGAAAAATTCAAACCCAATTTTTTCCTTTCTCCAAGTCCAAAGTGTTGAAGGCTATAGCCCTTTGATATTCTTTGTTTGATCTCCAATTTCTTTTGGGACTTGGACCTTTGATACAAGATCTGGTCAAACTAGTTTGGGCTATCTGAGCTGGCTGGGGTTTTATAGCCCCCATTCTAATCTGCTCAGATAGACCAAATGGCATCAGGAAATTCCTTTTTGGGAAGAGACTTCTGTCTGTCCCCAAAAGATAACAAGAGAATCCTTATCTTATTTACATCACTCTCCTGAACCTCCTTACATCACTGCATCTGAATGATTGTGCTCTTGTATAAAAGAGAGAACTCAAAAATCTACTCTTTGCAAAATTGGCCTTGTACCATGCAGCCATTTTGCCTACGGGCTCTCGGTGTTTCCATTCTAATCAATAAAGACTATGTTTCCATAAAGCATTAAGTAGCAAATTCCTTTGCTGCCAAACCAGCCCTTGGTTACTTTGGGGAAGGAAGGAGAGAGAGAAAAGGAACTGACCCATCTCTATTTAGACCTCAGTTTACTCCTCATCATTTACTCCTCATCACAAAGCTCTGTCCAATTGGTTGATAAACATTTACTAAGTCCCCATGGTGCTGCCTCTTGGATAGAAGTATGTGTTCAAACCTATTTTCAGTTATTGCTTAAGATACTGAGTGATCAGAGACAAATCACTTGATCTTTTAGAGACTGTTTTTTAATCTACAAAATGGGAATAATGACACAGGACCTCCTTAAAAGACTTGTAAACAAAAGCACTTTACAAACTTTAAACCAAGTATATAATAGGAATTACCATTATGGGAAAAAAAACCTTTTATTTCAGTTTCTGCATTTACAAAGTAAAGAGTTGGATTTATTGGTTTCTAACCTCTAAATTATACAATCATGCCCCCCTATATGGCTTGGGTGAAAATAATTAGTGTTGAAGGGGGCATTCAAAAGTAATGCAGGAGAGTTGACTCAGAGAACTGACAATTGAACAGGGAAGTTGTGAAATATTCCCCCAGACATAGAGGGAAAAATCAGCAGAATTGAGTGGGAAGAAAAGCAATGATAATCCTAGAATCAACCAATGAGTTCCTAGTGTAGTTATAAGATATGATCTAAAGTAACGATCATGGCTCTAAATGAGACCCCTGTTGCCGTCTCATCTCATCCTCTCATTTTATGGATGAAGCAATTGCAGTCCTAGGAAGGTAAAATAATTGGTCCAGGGTCACAAAGGTGGTGATCATCTGAGACAGGATTGGAACTCTCATTCTAAAACCCCTATTGCCACTGTACTACACTTTGAGGTTGATTTTATCTGTCAGTCACACAAAGAAAATCAGTTTCTGTTTAGCAGTATTTTTCCTTTGTAGCATTTTCTTCAGTGAAAGATCTTTCTCTTTGGCCATTATCCATTTCTCTTCTCTCTCATCTATTGGGATCTAGCAATTTCTTTTTGTTTTGCTGTAAACTGATATTAAAAAAAAAAAAAAAAAAGAAAGAAAGAAAGAAAGAAAAAAAAAAAAAGAAAAAGAAAAAAGAAATATAATATCATGTGACCAGTAGATGTCACTGTCTCATATGCCATTTCTTGGAACTTTTTTAAACTTTGAAACTTCTAATAATGTATAATGAATTTATTCTAAATTTTTAAAACTTGTTCTTTATTTTTATTAGTGTGATATACTTAAAATCCTGTATGTCAAATTTACTTGAAATGAGAGCAACTGTATGGAGAAAATTAAAAGCCTGTTTTCTTAATTTGCTGATAGATAATATAGCCTAGAAGTATCCCCCCCAAAAATTGAAAAAATGCAAGGGAAGTATGGTAGAAGAATATGACAGAGATAAGTAGGGGAGAGACTTTTTATAATGTCCTTGGAGAAAGAGATGGCTTTCACTGACCATTTTTTAATGTGGGAATTACAATTTGCAGCACAGGCAGTAATCACAGGAGATTATTTTAAGTGGTATCAGTGATGGCTGCTAGGCAGACAAAATGATAGTAGAGTAGTAATAATAAAAACTAATAGTTTACATAGAAATTTAATACTTGCAAAGCACTTTACATACATGACCTCGTTTGATCCTCATAGCAACCCTGTGAAGTAGGCAATGACTACAATGTTAGCATTTCCATTTTAAAGGTTAGGAAACCGAGACTCAAAGCAGCGTCCAAGGTCATATCGGCAGTGAGGATCAGAGGCAGGATCTGAACCCAATCTAGGACTAGGCTGCCTTCCGTGAAGTTTGTCTTTGAAGCTCTCCGACTTTACCTTGCTTTTTGATTCTGACCTCTATCCCACAGCAAATTCCCAAACTCTTTATTTTTCACTTTCTGTCCATCTCAACACAGTTTATCCTACTCAGAAAAGTGAGTCCTCTTAGAAACCATGAGTAGGAAATGAAAGAAAAACAATTTGATTAAAGTAATTGACATAGAGGTGGCTAGGTTTAGTTTAGTCTTCCTTAGGGGTATTTGTGTTTTTAAAGATAATTTTTAATATTAATGATCTAAATTGTTAGAAGGATGATTGAGTATTTTTGATCTTCCTCACTCAGGTGAAGAGGGATCCGTAACTTGTCATCCTCTTTAGCACTTGAAATAGTGTACCCCTGCTCTTCATTATATCTAGTACCTCTTCTACAAAGTTTGTTGTTTGTTCAGTTATATCAGCCATTCTTCATGACCCCATTTGGGGTTTTCTTGGCAAAGGTACTGGAGTAGTTTGTCATTTTCTTCTCCAGTTCATTCTATAGATGAGGAAACTAAAGTAAACAAGGTTAAGTGATGTGTCCAGGGCCATACAGTCAGGAACTGTCTGAGGTCACATTTGAACTCAGGAAGGTGATTTTTCCTGATTCTGGGACTGGCCTTCTATCTACTGCTCCACCTAGCTGCCCTTACAACAGGGTAGTTATAAAGATATCATTTATAAAATTCAAAGCTTTATCAATGTAAGCAATGATTATGATTGGAGAAATAACATTTTTATGAATCCTCCTAACAACCCTGTGACGTAGGCAGTAACTACAATCTTATCATTTCTTATAATTATATTAAAGGAAACAGTAAATCTGATTGGTATAAGTCTCTTTGAGGTAAACTTCAGGATTGTCTCAGAAAAACTAATGAACAACTCACTTTGGAAGCATAGACAAACATAGCCAGGTGGTATTATTCAGGTGTTATTCTCACTTGCTAATGAGTAATTAACTCCCTTTGGCTATACAGAAGGCAGAAGCAGACTAATATCTTCACAAACCCAGAAGTAAATTTTCCATATACAATACACACAGCTGAAGGGGGTTTGGCTCTCTTAGCCAAAACTTCCAGAAAGCCTAAATGAACTAAAATAGAGAATTATTTGTTCTATTCCTGGAAAATTCTAGGGGTAGAATCATAGGACTGAGAAGTAGAAGAGAGACCTTGGGGACTATTATTTAGCCTATTTCCCTTCACCTTAAAAAATCTGGAAAGTTCATGGTCACAGAGCCTGTTGGCCAAGGCCACAACAAGGTCACAAGTTAAACAGAACAATAACATTCAAGCTCAGGACTTCTATCTACAAATCTAGCCTCGTGGTAGCCCTCTTGACATTTCATAGCTTCTAATCTAAGGGTAACAGAGATGAGGCTCAGAACTCTTCTGATGTTTTTTGGCTCAGTGCTGAAGACTTTGAGATAACAAAAACATTTCTAGTTAGTCTTTTGGTCCCTGAGACAGTGAGGGAGGCTCTTTATCCAAGAGAGAGCCACAGTCAGGAAGTTACTGAGGGGTAAAGGAGAGTTAATCCTATTATCCCTCTCCCCCACTCTCCCCTTCCCAATTGAGGATGTCAGGATTTTTCTAGTCTTTCCTTTAGACTTCCACTGATATGGAGAGAGGACATTTCTCCTCTTCTAGCAGTAACAGTGCCTGTTTGAACATGGTAGCAAATATGCAAACTTGCCTTGGTGAGCCTAAACCCTGAGTTCAAGTCCATAGCTGCATCTCCTGATTTGCATTTTTTCCCCAAGCATGGTTGATTGAACAGCAATCACTAGTCTTGGTGGATTCCTCATGAGGTGGAGAGGTATAAACATAAGCAGTAAGAACTTTCTCCTACTACAATTGTTTCTTAGAGGAGATGACTACTTGATGGACAGAGAGCACGATTAAAATGGATTATTCAGGCATTGCTGATTCAAGGTGAAAGTGAAATTCCCACTTGCTAGTCCCACAAAGGTATAACATCAATTGTAATGTGTTAAATGTCACCTTTCCCTTTTCCTTCCCCCACCCCCAATCAGCATGAGGGGCTGCTGTATCATGTTTTAAGTCTCTGTCAATGAATGCTTCGAGTCTTTTGTGTTTTAAGTATTTCTTTTTTGGTGCAGATAATAAATGGCTGCCACATGCTTATCTACTTTGTACATTGAATGCCTTTCTAGAGGAATCTTTGTTTATTCTTTTTTGGCAGTAGCCTGGACAAACCTAGCTTTAAGAGATTTTCTCTAGAGTTATATATTCTTGGATGAAGGCATAATGAGCCAGAATGTGTAAGAAAAGCCTTGTCCCTTCTATTTAGAGATGAGACTCTTTGAGAACTGAATCTGGATCTGCAAAAGTCCAGAGTGGGAAGTCTTTGGAGGAAGCTCCTTCCCCAGATCTCCCACTGGAGCATTTCACATAAATTCCTCACTGTATTTTAAATGTGCTACACTAAATCTTTTTGTGTGAGGGTAGGGTTCGAGAAGAGTGTGGAGAATAAATCGAACATAGATTTAGAACTGGATGTCATCAGAGTCAATCATAGTTCTCCTTTTACAGATAAAGACATTGGAAGCCCCAAAAAGTGATTTGCCCATTTTGATACAAATAGTACTTGAGAGAATTGGAATTCTAACCCATCTCTTTTTTGAAACTCAATGTTCTTTTCACCTTAGTAGACTGTAGTTTTAAAACAAATGACAAATCACCTGAATTCTCTTAAGTCTCAGTTTCCTCATTTCTAAAATTGGGGCATGGAATTAGATTATCTCTAATTCCTTTCTAGCTCTACCCTTCTCTGAGTACATATTTATTCACAGTTTCTTAAGACTATTGTGAAGAGCTTCCATTTTCTTTATCTTATGGGAGGTTTTAAATTGCTTCACTCCAGCTGGCTGTTTTCTTGGTTTAGGCAGAGGCAAACAAATCTTGGGGATCTGAGGCAAGAGGGCACCTTTAATGTCTCTTGTTATCACCTTCATCATCAATCCCCAGGTGTCTTTCTTGGCTTCCAAAGCTTTTCTTGCCTTCCTTTACTAACTCAGACTGATTATTTTCTTAGAGGCAAATTGGCTCCATTCTATCAGGTTCTTTCTCTCTTCTCTGCCTCCCCTATCTCCATTTAGCTTTGTCTCATTTACGTTTCTATCTATTTCACTTTCAAATAGACTAACAACTCCATTTCTAAAGCACTTTTACATTTATAAAGCACTTTTGTCACAATATGCCCTTCAAGAGAGAGAGTACAATATTATTATTCCCATTTTATAGCCAAGGAAATGAAGGCTGAGGTTTGATGATCGCACAACTAGTGAATAACTAAGGCAGCATTTGAACCTAGGCATCCTGACTCAAGGTTCAGTGCTCTATTGACTATTCCCTCCAATGTATCCTTCCTCCTTTCCAGAATTCCCAGCTCCTCTTAAGTTTAGCATTCTTAGTATTCTTCTGGCTGCTTACTCTCCTTTCTGTCTTAATATGAGTGCATTAGACATCACAAAGGAGCTTAACAGAGTGGAACAAAATTGGATGTTTGTGCTTGGAGAAAGAGCCCAAACAGCCTGCAGTCTATAAAGCAGGAAATTAAAAGCTTGGAGAGAGAATTTGAGACAGAATTCTTTGGTGTGCCACAGAGGAGCATACTTGAGAAAATGCTGCAGCTGAATTAAAGGGACATCCAAGGCAAAGGTCTTTTCAAATTGTAGCCCTCATGGTGATGCAGCCTATGGGAATCCACATGTTGAAAAGCCTTGTGCACTATGCTTATGTTGATAAAGTATTGGATACTGTAGTACAGGGGAAGCCTTAGGTAAAATGGTGAACTCGAGTTCATTTAGCCTCCTCTCTCTCTGTTCTCTCTCATTGTCCCTCCCCTCCTATCCGCATTTAGGCTGCCTTCCCACAGTATATTTTAGAGTACCTCCTACTCTGGTTCGTTCTCTCTCTCTCTCTCTCTCTCTCTC
This sequence comes from Sminthopsis crassicaudata, assembly GCF_048593235.1. Classification (NCBI taxonomy): domain Eukaryota; kingdom Metazoa; phylum Chordata; class Mammalia; order Dasyuromorphia; family Dasyuridae; genus Sminthopsis; species Sminthopsis crassicaudata. The sequence goes on from NC_133619.1 coordinate 320,045,664, forward strand.
TCTCTCTCTCTCTCTCTCTCTCTCTCTCTCTCTCTCTCTCTCTCTCTCTGTCTCTCTCTCTGTCTCTCTGTGTCTCTCTATCTCTCTGTCTCTCTGTCTCTCTGTCTCTCTCTCTCTCTCTCTCTCTCTCTCTCTGTCTCTCTGTCTCTGTCTCTGTCTCTGTCTCTGTCTCTCTCTGTCTCTCTCTCTCTCTCTCTGTCTCTCTCTGTCTCTCTGTGTCTCTCTATCTCTCTGTCTCTCTGTCTCTCTGTCTCTCTCTCTCTCTCTCTCTCTCTCTCTCTCTGTCTCTCTGTCTCTGTCTCTGTCTCTGTCTCTCTCTCTCTCTCTCTCTCTCTCTCTCTCTCTGTCTCTCTCTGTCTCTCTGTCTCTGTCTCTCTCTGTCTCTGTCTCTCTGTCTCTCTGTCTCTCTCTCTCTCTCTTCTTTCCCTTCCTCCTTCCCTCTCTTCTTCCCTCCCTCTTTTCCTTTCTCCCATCTCTCTTTCTTTCCTCCCTCTCTTCTTCCTTTCTTCTTTCACTCCTCTCTCCTTCTCTTCTTCCCTTCTTCCTCCTTCACTCCTCCCTCCTTCTTTTCCTCTATCCCTTCCTCTCCCCCTTTCTTCCTCTCTCCCTTCATTCTTCCCTCCTTTCCTTCCTCCCTCTTTCTCTTTTTCTCCCTTCCTCCATTCCTCTTTTCTTCCCTTCATCCCTCCTTTCCTCTCTCTCTCTCCCCTTCTTCCTTTGTTCCTTCCCTCCTTCCTCTCATGAAGGACTTGAACTCCTCTATCCTTTAAATTTCTCTAATTATAATTCTTATTGACCATGCTTAGGGACTCTGCTAGGCCAAGAAATAATGAACTGGTCTGAAGGTTGTGAGACTATATTGAAGAATAAACCATTTTTTAGTTTTTATTCATGTAACTATCTTTTGGCACTAATGAAATTGACCCTAGACTAGATAGATAATAAATAGTCTTTACATTTTTAGAGAATCATAGATTCTCAGAAATTATTTAGACTAATTTTTCTTCAAGTAGGAAACTTCTCTACCATATCCCTCCTAAGAGGGCATTCAATCTCTGCATATATGCCTCTAGTGATGAGGAAGTCACTACTTTTAATGAGCCCATTCTGCTTTTGGACTACTCAAATTGTTTCTTATTTCAATCAAATATCTTCCTCTGCAGCTTCCAACCATTACACTTTATTTTTCTCTCTGAAGCAGGCAAAATAAAATAACCACATATTATCCTTCTTCCACAAGAAAGTCCTTCAAATATTTGAAGCAGCTGTCTTATGCCTCCAGGTCTTTTCTTCTCTAGGGTATTATTCCTACTTTCTTTAGTTGATATGCCTATGGCATGGATTTCTGTCCCCTCACTCTCCTGTTTTCCTTTGGGACAAACTCTAGCTTGCTGATGTCCTTTTGACCATGAGGTATACAGAACTCAACACAATATTTCAAATGGAGTCTGACAAGGGCAGAGTGTACAATGATCTTCCTAGTTTTTCTTCTGTTAACACAACATAGGATTATATTTAAATTGCTTTTCTCCTCCTCTTCCTTCTTCTCTTCCTCTTTCTCCTCCCTTTCCTCCTTTTTCTCCTCTTCTTACTTCTTTTTTTTCTTCCTCCTCTCTTAGCTATAATTCATAATATCAATTCTCATTATAATTATAATCCTCTAAAATCTCAGGGTCTTTTCCCAAATGAACTTTCATTTAGTCACATTTCCACTGATTCCATTCTATCAGGTTCTTTCTCTCTTCTCTGCCTCCCCTATCTCCATTTAGCTGAGTTTTTAGTTGATTTTCTATACACAGAAGGCTTTTTATTTATGCTTTTTAAATTTCATTTTAAGAGATTAGACCCATTGTTCTAATCTACTGAGATTTTTTTTTTTTAAATCCTGATTCTTTTATCCAATATTTTAGCTTTAACTTCCAGCTTTGGAAGTTAAATAAATTCATGATCCAGCTTTGGATCATTTGCAAACATAATAAACATGTATTCATTGATTAAAATATTGGATACAATGAAGTGAAGGATAGCTATTGGGCACAGTCCACTAAACTAAAGGGTAACCTTCTGAGATGACATTAATCCACTAATCGCTTTCAGTTCTGGTCATTCAATTCATTTAAATCTACCTAACTGTAGCTTCATCTTATCCACAAAGATACTCTGAGAAATTTTGCCATGTGTCTTGCTGAAATCTAGATATACAATGTGTATACCTTGTTCTACAAATCTAATAACATTCTCAAACAAGAAAATTAAGCTAATCTGGAATGTTGTATTTTGGTTGAATCTACAAGGGCTCTTAGTAATCACCACTTCCTTTATTAATCATTCATAAACCTTCCCCTTAACAATAAATTCTCTAATTTTGTCAGGAATCAAGGTCAAGCTCATCAACTTTTGAAGTTTGAAGAACTCCCCCCTCTTGCTTTCTTTTTCTTTTAATTGGGAGATTTGTCTAGCCTCAGTTGTGTAACACCTCTCCCAGTCTATGTAATTTTTTTCAAAGATTATCACCAACATTACAACAAACACATGTGCCAATTCTTTCAACCTCTTGAGATGTTGTTTGCCCTGTAAGAAGTTGAACCTCATTGAGGGAAGATAGGTGCTCTTTTACCATCTCCCCATTTATCTGGGGTTGTTATTTCCCCCTTTATAATGTTTTTACTATCCTTATTGTTACAATGATCATTCTCCTTTATGACATAGGAAACAATAACAGAATAAGAGTTGAGTATTTCTACCTTCTTTCCTTCATTCATTATTATCATCCCATCTACTATGAACAATGATCCTGTCCTTTTATTGATTTTTCTCTTTTCCTTGGTATTAAAAATTCATACACATATTATCATGTTTTTACATTAATATTAAATATTGACTTCAGCTGATTCTTAGCTTAGCAATTCTGACACACTTCTTAGAGAATTGTACCACTTTTTTGTATTCATTCTCAGTTACTAGCTCCTTTTTCCATGCCTTTTCAAAATCTATGTTGGTGGATAAATTAGCTGTGCATCTCTTTCAGTTTTTTCAGCAGGTACTTTTGTCATTAAAAATTAATTAGTGAGAGCATCTCACCTCTTCTTGAACTGACTTCTTCTGAGGAATTTTAGACCACAGGATTCTAGCTGGTCTTTCTCTGAACTCTGTAATAATTTTAAAGCAAATAAAATGGGTTTCTGGCAAATCTCCAAAGAACCAAGATGCCCACATTATCCTTAATTTGGCAAAATGTGAACTAGTTTTTCCTAGTTGGGGAGGAGAAAGAAGAGAGAACACACCCTTGTTGGACTACTTTTCTCCCTCCAAAAATCTCAAAAATCTTTGAACTTATTGTACTTACTTTCACCCAGAAGAATACTTTTCATGTAGATGTAGTCACATTTTGGTTTTACCCTCTCCACAGTCAACATTACTTCGTTGTTATTGTTCCATTTGGTCCCCTTTCCTGTAGAGATCCAGTGTTTCTTCTTGCCAATTATTTAAATAATTTTATTATTAAGGAAACACAAAGGATAATGATGCTATGCAGTGCTTTCAGACACATTATTTTCCATGGCCTATCATCCTCTTCTTCTAAGAAAGCTACAATTTTTCCCCCTATCTCATTAAGATGTATAATCTACCATGTAGAATAAGCCTAGAGAGAGCATCAAGGTCATTTGAGCAAGGTCATTAATAATGGAACTGAGGATTTCTTGACTTCCAATTTAACACTTTGATATGAGCCCATACTGATCTCTCTTAGCCTCAGACCTTGTGATAGGAATAGAATGACATAGACTTAACTAAGGACCTAGGAATTCATGTACCAACTAACAGATTTCTACCTACAGTGTTCGTAACCCATGTTAAGATTTACTTTGATACTACATAATGATAGCTGCTGAACATTTAAGAGTATACAACATGTTTTCCAAGGAGAAAGCATAGCTCACTAATGTGTTAGAGGCTTCTGGATGACATAGAATAATGCAGAAAAGGAGCTGTGGGAACATAGGGAACATTTTGTCCAATCACTTTATTTTAGAATGTCACTGGTAATTAGAGTTTCCCTAAACAAGTTCATAGACCACTTGACACCTACTTTTGGGTCTCTTGTACTCCCTGTTCCCAAGACTGAGTAGGGTAGAAAAGTGGGCAGAAAATCAGAAAATCATTTGAGAAAACTAAGACCAAAATGTAAGTTGTCCAAGCATAGCATAGCAAGTAGAGCATTGGACTTGGAATCAAGAAGACCTGGAGTCAAGTCCTAACTACACTAGCTGTGTGACTGGATAGGCTACTTGTTCTTTCTTTTTCTCAGTTTTATCATTAGTAAGATAAGGGGGATAGCTCAGTGATAAAGTGCCAGACTTGAAATCAGGAAAGCTTATCTTTCTGAATTATAATCTGACCTCTGTCACTTACTAGCTGTGCAACCCTCAACAAGTCACTTAGTCCTGTTTGCTTAGTTTCCTCATCTGTAAAATGAGCTGGAGACAGAAATGGCAAGTCACTCCCAATATCTTTGCCCAGAAAACCCCTAATGGGGTCACAAACAGTAAGACATGAATGAAATGGCTGAACAACAACAACAACAATATCCCTTTCAACTCTATGATGCTAGGACCATAGATAGTAAGTGACAGAGGAGGACTCATACATCTAGTATTTCTTTCTGACAACCATTGCAACAATTTCATTATCATTAGTTTTAGTTTTGCACTCTCTCAGAAACATTGTTTTAGTTTTTAATTCCATAACTACCAACCTACTAGACTATATCAGTGATTATATTTTGTTTTTAAAATGATCTGAGAAAATTCCACATTCTTTTAAAAGAAGCAGCCACCTGTAAGCTTGTATTGATACTCTATGGAAAGAAAAGGAGAGGAGATACAATGCATGCTGTAAAGTGAAATCAGAAGTTTTTAATGTAGGGTAATCCAGATTAAACTCAAACCCCTATCTGTAAAGGCTTTGAACTAGTGAGAGTTTGATGGAAGGTTGTAACCTCAAAAATAAAAGTCCAGAGAAAGTCAGAAGGTGATAGTCAGGAGAGGGCCTAACTAAGGGAACAAAATCACAATTTAATTTCAAGGAGAATGAAATACATTTTATGATGGAGCTGGTTTTTCTGCCCACCTTTCATACTCAGCCTTGGGCACAGTAATTCTTAACTTGGAGGTACAGGGGATCCCCCTGGATGGATAAGTTTCTAGGCAAATATGAATTTATAGGAGAAAAGGCTATATTTTAATTTTCAGTAACTTTCAATTGAAATTAAATATTTTTCCTAATTAAGAATTAAAACATTACTCTGAGAAAAGATTCATAGACTTCATGTGCCTTTACCAAAGGAGTCGATCATAGAATAAAAGGTTAAGAACTCAAGGATGACTAGAAACAGTTTGTTGGATGTAGATGGTTAGAATTATTGATCTATCTTTATCAAACCACAGAATCTAACAGTCCCTCAATGTCATATAAATATTTTTATATATCTTGACTTTTATTCAAGCTCCTTATTGGTAAGGACTAGACTTGAGATTTCATTGCTATTGGGAATCAATTGATTGAGTAATTTCGCTATGATTTCTGGTCTTAGAGAATGGCCCAGAACAATAAGAGGTTAAATGATGTGCTCAGGGTCACATAATCAAAATGTATGTGAGGCAGATTGGAATCCAGGACATCCTAGCTTTGAAGCTATTTCCTTATGGACCTAGTGATACTACCTCACTAAACAAAACCAATCTGATTCTCATTAATTAGTCACCAGTTGTTCCTAAGCCAAGCCCCATTTGGTCATTTTTTGGGTTCTAAATCAACTCAGATTGAATGTAAATAATAATCTTTTCTGCTTTGGTCAGAAACCCTGAGGATCTTTCCTTCCCAGGTTTATTAATTTAGATTTTTTTTTTTTTAGACTAGGTGAAAGAGGGAATTCTTTGTCTCATTTCTTACCTAGCCTTAATTGCTGAATGGGTGGGATTTCAGTCAAGTTGAGACCTTTTGAAGACCTTAATTTTAAAAGAAGCATCTCTAGTCATCATAATCTTTATCTAGCTATTGGACCCAAATGGTTCTGGAGGGGAAAGTGAAGTAGCTAACTTGCATAGCCCTCCCTCACTTAAATCCAATTCACTCACATGTCATAACATAACCTCCCCGATTTTATGGTCCTCTTCAAGAACAAAGAACAAACAACAACAAGGATTCAGAAAATAAACTGAGTGAGGGCCTCAAAATGTGCAACAACAACAAAAAAAATGATATATTTAGAGTTATAGGGCTTGAGTTCAAATCCTGACTTTGACATATCCTATCTGTGTGTCCTGGACAAATCACTCAATCTCTTTGAATCTCATCTATATCATGAAGGAATTAGATGATCTCTAAGGTGACTGATCATCTGCTACATATATTTCTTTGAAGGTCCAAAGTGTCATCCCCCAACAAGGTTTATTTTGAATATATATCTTCTGAAAATAAGGTGGTAAAATTAAATTAAATTTAGGCAAATGATTACCCTCCAGTAACCACAAGATCTATTCTTGTCCAGCCTATTTAATTTTTTTCTTCTATTTTTCTCCATTTCCTTTTTCTTCCTTTTGTCTTTGCCCCCCTTGAGATCAAATGCCTAATTTTAGTTCTCAGCCATTCTTTAATATTAGTACTAACATAAGGTAGTCTTTATGTTTGAGGCTTTTGCTCTCCTGTGATATGTCATACATAATTAACTGTCACCTTCACTATTAATATTGGCTGAGATATTAATTTGATGAATCTTAATTTCACTTAATCATAGAATCATTATGATCCTCCATTGGACATTTCTTTATAAGGACACAAATTGCCAAGAGGAAATAATAATGGTATGTTATGGTGTTGTGGGGGAAAAAAAATCTCTCTAGTAATTATATGTTTTGCTAGAGAGAGTATCTGTTCCTTGAATGGGTGACTGCACCCTGATTTCTCTGTTACAGAATAGATGTTTTGTCTTGATAACCTTTGGACTTATTTCATTTCACACATTCAAGTGAAAATACTTTAGAAAATAAACAAATATTTCTACTGAGAAATATTCCCTAGTGCCCACGCCATTTTGTGTGCTGAGGGTGGGGATGGGGGAGGAATATCTGGTCCTGTTATTTCATGGGTTTAGGGAACTCCTCTCATGGGTCCACAAATGTAACACAAAATCAACAAGTATTTATTAAGGTCTTACTATGTACCTCGCACTGTGCTCTGTTACTTCATGCTTGGCAAAATGCTGAGAGCCAGGAATACAAATGTAATATTCCATTACAATAATTAGCTCATTTTAAGCCTCAAGGCCATATCTAATGGCCCCTGAGGTCCACACGGTTCTCTTTTTCCTTCTACAGCTTTAGGCAGCGGTTTGGCTCTCTGCCTTAATTTACATTTATATTTATCTCTAGCTAACCTTGGCCCCTTTGTGGTTGAAGCAAAATTCAGGTTACCAGAAATGTTCAGGCATCGGCAGGGGAAGTTGGGGAAAGAGAACTTTTCTTGGAACTTTCCTCAGTGGTTGATAATGTGGCTACAAAGCTGGTGGTGTCAATCTGGATCTTGTATTCAGAGATCTCTCTAGAGCTGATGATAGTTCTCCTTAGTGTCTTCCTCCTCCACCTCAGCTAAGTCTTACATTCTCTTTTTCATGTTACTACTGCCTACCAATTCTGGCTCAGCTCCTAAGGTCCTCATCCTCTCTCTCAGCTGCCAAATCCCTGAAAGCTCTCCCTTCTTGCCTTTCAACTAGCTCCCGCCTATATAAACACTCTCAGGGCCAAGTGCTTCATGCAATCTGAACTGACTTTTCTCATGCAGTCCCAACTGACTTCTTGATTAGATTGTAAACTCTTTGAGGACAGGAACTGTCGAAAGACAGTCCTTTTTTTTTTTTTTTTTTTTTTTGCCTCTCCATTGCTTAGCACCATGCCTGACACATAGTAGGCGCTTAATAGATGTTTACTGATTGATTGGTAAAGCATTGATCACATTTAGGGCCCCTGTGTGGTAACCACAAAGCACTTGGAATCAGGAAGACTCATCTTTGTGAGTTCAAATGCAGTCTCAGTTACTAGCTGTGTAAGTCACTATTTGCCTCAATTTTCTCATTTGTGAAGTAATCTAGAGAAGGAACTGGCAAACCACTTCAATATCTCTGCCAAGAAAACCCCAAATGGGGTCACAAAGAGTCGACATGACAAAAATAACAAAGTGGACAACTGAAATGTGTTGTTAATATATATACATTAGCAACATCTCTTTCTGTCTCTGTCTCTTTTTGTGTCTCTTCCTGTTTTTCTATCTATTTCTCTCTGTCTGTCTCTGTCTCTCTCTCTCCATCTCTCTTTCTCTCTCCTCCTCCCTCCCTCTCCTCCCTTTCTCTCCTCCTCCCTCCCTCTCCCCTTCTCTCTTTCTCTCCTTCTCCCTCTCTCTCCTTTCTTTTTCTCTTCCCTCCTCTCTCTCTCTCTCTCTCTCTCTCTCTCTCTCTCTCTCTCTCTCTCTCTCTCTCTCTCTCTCTCTCTCTCTCTCTCTCTCTCTCTCTTTCCTCTGCCCCTCTCTCTATGTTTAGCATCCTGACACTTTACAAAGGATGAGGAGTTTTGGCTGATTGATTCTCATGCTAGTCCTCACAAAATAAAAAACAAAAACAATTCTTGCCCTTAAAGACATTTCATTCTAAGGGAAGAGATAATATATATACGTAGTTCTATGGACACGAACACACAGACTAGAGAGAATGGCACCTTTGAAGGGAAGACATAAGCAGCCGGGAGGCAGACCTGGAAAGGCTTCATGAAGAAGAAGTTATTCTTCAGCTGAATTTCTTGTTGATTCCCAAAACAATCTATCCAGTTCTATGGTTTCTCTTACTCTTATTCTAAGTAACTTAAATGTTCACATAAAGCCTTGGTCTGGCTCTACCTAAGCCAATTATAGATATGAAGTTCCTGAGTTCCTGAAGTGCCCTAATCAGGCTGCATATTAATTCCTGGTTTCTCCTCACCCTCTTTCTTGTCTGTCTCCTCTTCTCCCTTTCCCCTTCCTTTGTTCTTCCTTTCCCACCTCCCTAATGTTCCCTAATTCCTCCTCTCTCTACTTGACCTCTGCATTTCTGGTTTCCCACCCCTTTCTTCCTTAGAAAGCTGGATGAGAAGGGTATATTTTTCATTCTTCCTCACTTTTCTCACAGACAAAGAAGCCTCATGCATGATTCACATAAACCCAGGGCATTCTTGGTTAGTGAAACCCATGACAGCATTTCTTCAGTCTAGTCATCATGCTGGGGACCTGGGAATGGAATCATTCCCCATTCTCTGTTTCTGATTTTGCCCAGTGGCATTAGACAGTCACTGTAATTTCAGGGAGCCTCAGTTTCCTCATTAAAATGAGCAGGATGCTATCTCTGTCCTCTTTATTCACAGGGAGGAACTGTGAAATGGAAAGTGTTCTGAATTCCTTGCAAGCAAAATAGTTACTGAAGGTAATTACACACACAGCAGTAGACATGAACAAAATTCCCTAGGCTTGTCCTGTGGCACTCAGGCACACTTACCTCCAGGTACACCACCCAGGGCATCACCAAGGTAGCCACAAGCAGGTCCGCCACAGCCAGGCTCACCACTAGGTAGTTGGTGGCAGTCTGCAAGGAGCGCTCTTTCAGCACAGCCAGACAGACCAGGACGTTGCCAAAGACAATGGCCAGAATGAGGGCACAATAGGAGAGGGCGTAGTAGGTGAGGGGGTGGGGCAGTCCGGGTCCAGTTGTGTTCTCCTTCCTGCATGTAGAGTTGATAGAGCTATTAAGTGGACTGAGGAGAGCCATTGTAAGAAGGGAAGTCATTGTCCTGACAGGGTTCCCTAGAACAAGATGGAAAAACAGCATTGATCAGTACATCTTGTACTTTTATGTCCCTCCCTCTCAGTATAATAACAGTGAGCATTTATATAGCTCTTTAAAGTTTGCAAATATTTTTACATATATTATTGCATCTGCTTCTCACAATCACCTTAGGAGATGGATAGCTGGATTATCCCAATTATTACTGATGAGACAGATAGGTTAAGTGATTTGCTCAGAATCATACATTCAGTTAGTATTTGAGGCAGGATTTGAACTCAGGTTTTGACTCCAATTCTAGCTCTATATCCATTGTACCACACAGATATAATTTAAACAGCTGTAGGTATGATTCAAATCCAGGTCATCCTATCTTTATATGTCTACGTGCCTCTTTTCTTTGTCCTCCTTTTCTCCTCCTTTAAAAACAGAAAAGTACATGAGATTTAGTTGTTACTCTTGAGGATCCCGAATCTACCAATATAAATGGCAGGTAATAAACTAATCATATAAAGTAGAATATGATAGATGCCATGAGCATGAAAAAAAAAAAAAAGAACAAAGAACTACAGGAGTAGAAGAGATGACTTCTGGTTGGTTAGTTTTTTTATTTCATGTATGTATGTATATATGTGTGCATTGACTGGGGGTAGGGATCATAGAGCAATGAATGAGGTGTCACAGTGGATAGAGCACTGGCCCTACAATCAGAAAGAACCATTTTCATGAGTCCAAAAACAGTCTTTGACATTTACTAGCTGCGTGATCCTGGGCAAGTCACTTTGCCCCATTTACCTCAGTTTCCTCATCTGTGAAATAAAGTGGAGAAGGAAATGGTAAACCATTCCTATCTTTGCCAAGAAAACCTCAAATGGTTTCACAAAGAATTGGACATGATTGAAATGACTGAACAACAACAAAGAAAGGGATCATAGAGGAAGTGACATTTGATAGAATTTTTAAACATGGGTAGAATTCCAATAGGCAGCTAAAGGCATTATTTCTTTCAAATGCGGGTAAAAAAAATATACTTTAGCCTGAGGTTCTTCTAAATTCAAATGTTAGGAAACTAAAGTGATGCTTTTGCTCTGTGATCATCATTGGTCTTGATACTAGAGGGAGTTAGTTCACTTATCCTGGTGTATCTATCTGTACCATGTTTATTTTTGTTATTTCTAAATTTTTTACTTTTCAAAATGTTTTATGAATGCTTTTGATCTTTCTTTGTAGTCAAGGAAAAAATCAAAATTAACCAAGACACTAATGACATCTGATAAAATGTAGATAAAATTTCATATCTGTAAACCCTCTTCTCTTTACTAGAAGAAAAAATGTGTTTTATCACCTATTTTCTGGGATCCAAGATTGGTCCCCATTACAATTAACCAGAGCCTTCTTTTAAATATTGTTTTGTTTAAATTTCTGTAGTCAATGTGCATGTTGTAGATGATATATAGTTGAGATTCAGTTTGTTTTTGTTGTGTTGTGTTTTGCTTTTTAAAATGTAATTCACTATTGATATTCAGCTATATTATTTTTAGAATAAAGACCTCTCAACTTGGGAAATGAAAGAGTTAAAGTGACTGAGAAAGGACCACAGGTTTGGAATAAATTTAGGACTGGTTGGCTTTGTTTTTGTTTTTTGATCCTCCCTACTTCATCCTGTCAACTATTTGTACTCACTGTATTTTAGAATGTAATAATAAGTTGCTAATAATAATCATTTGCACATTATTCCAAGAGGGGTAGCTGCTGCCCTGGTGATGATACTACCATTGCCAAGAGCTTTTGGAAAAACACAATGCCTTCTTGATTATTTCCTGGAGGCTAATATTTCCATCTTTGAGAAAGGCAGAAGTCCAGAGGACTTGACATAATTTGGACTATGAGTTAGGGGGACAGTTTGACCACCTCTCCAAATGGCATGGTTCTGTGAGAGTAATGATGGCTTACACCCATCTCTCTTGTCAAACAGAAACGAAGCCCAGAACTTTGAGATGCTTATTATTGTATTGTCTGACCACCAAGAGTTTTGACAGCTATTTAAAAATAGTACAGCTGAATGTCAATAGTGAATTACATTTTAAAAAGCAAAACAAAACACAACAAAAACAAACTGAAGCCCAACTATATATCATCTACCAGATGGTTTTAACTTCAGATCAATTTTCCCCACATTACTTTGTCTCTGATCTCTAGTTGCTTACATTTCTAATAACAATTAAAGCAACTTATTCTTTGGCTTTCTCCTGGTAGTTGGTGGTCTTGGGGAATAGAGGTAGTATGGAATGGTTAAAAAGTTTGAATGCTGAATAATTGTAAATTTTTACTCTGGAGAACAGAGGAGGAAACATCTCTTTCTTTTTGATAAAAAGAGAGGAGACTATGGGTGCCAGATAGGCATACACTATATGATGCAAGTGCTACATCATTTGATTTTGCTTAATATTTTTTTTCCTTGGAAATGACTATAATGTAAGAAGAAAAGGAATCAATAAAGTACCTTAAAAATTAAAAGTCTCAAATAAACATCACATCTCATATTAGCTTATTGTTTCTGATTTCTACCTAATTAGGATTTTTTTTAATCTAAAATTGTTAAAAGTTGATAGACCTAAATTTTCCTTCTTTCCAGTTTTCTCTTTAAGTTACTATTAACAAGTAAGTGTGGAGCAGAAGGGAGATTAAAAATATCTAAAGAACCCACCAACTGAGCAATTGATGATTAAGTAATTCAAAGTAATTAGTACCATATTAATTTGAATGTAGATTGTACTCTTATCCCAAATCTGAATTATATAAAAATCAGATCATGGCCTATATTTGATGTTATTTTTCAGAATATATCTATCTATCTGATTTTTCTTTTCAAAAGTAATTTACTTTAGAGGTACTACTGTATTTGGGGGAGAGCTTTATTTTTGGAAGTCTATATTCTGAACTAATATGATTTTAAGCATATTAAGTGCAACTATATTAGGTATATATGTGTATATGTAACACCTTTTCTAAAGTTGCTTTTGTGGTTTTTGGTTTAATTTTCACAGGTATATAATCTCTAAGATCCTTCACTTGATGGTCCTAAACTTTAGTATTCAACTTCTATTTTTAATCTGGTCTCTTTCGGAATACAAAGTAGTGGCAGAAAAGCAGCATTAATGAAATATATAAGATGTTCTTCAATCAAGCCCAGGAAATGCTTTAAACTGTGAGAGCTGTAATAAATGAGTAACAAGGCATAGGAACACAACCACAAGGAGGAAAATTATACCTTGTCTTTTCCTAGTACTGTGAGTCATATGGATTATGTAGGTCCCAGGAAGGGGAATTAATTTTGTACAAAATCATAAAAAATTATTTTTCATAAAATTTTTTTGGCAATACTCAAGAGTTTTTCCTCTATTTATGGGGGCCTTAATGCCAGAGTGGTACTACAAATCTGGAGTAATCTGCATTAGGTAGCTGAAGGAAAGTGGGGCTCATAAGAATAAGAAGGTATTCTTGAAAATCTATAGATTCAGGTATGTCTCTTCTGTATTCTTTGTGGTATGTAATAAATTTGTTCTCTGTTTCAAGTCTTTTTAGTCTTTATGTTTGTTTTCTGTTGAGGCAATTGGGGTTAAGTGGCTTGCCCAGGATTACACAGCTAGGAATATTAAATGTCTGAGGCCAGATTTGAACTCAGATCCTCCTGACTTCAAGGCTGGTGCTCTATCTACTGCACCATCTAGCTGCTCCTAGTCTTATGTTTTAAAGAAAACTATAGACATCTAGATGTTACCGTGAATATAGTGCCAGGTGTGGAGTCAAGAAGATCTGAGTTCAAATCCAACATCAGACACTTAGTAGGTGAGCAAGTCCCTTAACCCTATTTGCTTTGGTTCCTTCATCTATAAAATCAACTGGAAAAGGAAATGGCAAAACACTTCAGTATCTTTGCCTAGAAAACTCCCAGTGGGGTCACAAAGAGTTGGACGTGACTGAAATGACTGGACAATAACAAGAATCTCAATAAGAGTTACATAAGCCAAATTCAAGGAATCAAAATCAGGGAAGACCCTGGATAGCATCAAAGTAAGCTTCATGAATAAATCTAATTTGTTTCCTCAACATTCAGGGTACATGATCTTCATGACCAGCCTAAATGGTGGGTAGACTATCTATTATTGCTCCCCATTTTATGGATGAAGAAATTGACCCATAGTGAGGTTGAATGACGTGACCAATGTCCATATTCTTTGTTAGTTGTAGAAATGGAAGTAGAATGTAAGTCTCCTAATCCATTATTCTTTCCAAGCAAACTGTCTCTGGTAACAAAGGAGAGTGCTGTACAGATGAAGGACCCCTTGACAGAAGACTATTATCACTCCCAATTCTCAGCTTTCATAACAGTGGATTAGAGACCTGCTACATGATATGCCACTGGGACCTCCTTACAGGCTACTACAGATAAGCAGATGGATGATGACAGGAGAATAGTGGCACAGGGAATTCTGGAAACTCTAAAATACTTCTGTGATACAAATGGAGAAATCCTTTAAAACCACAGTTCTAAGAGTCCTCTATGAAAAGAACAATGCAGGTCTGGCTAGTGCTGAGTAAATCTCAGTTGGCTCCCCTTAGTCATGGAGTCACCTGTTCTTCCCTCTGAGAAAGAATGTCAAATGTGGATGGTGCCGAAGGTTAGGCACCCTGGAGAATCTGTGTGTGAGGTTACCAGAGTGAAGGAATGAGTTCCATTTTAATCTTTTGAATGCAAAAGCCTTAAGATGTAGCTTTGAGTATTGTAGGTGGATAGGGGTGTCTAAGGCTGTATAGATCTATGAATCAAGACTCAAGAGCAGGGTTTATTTAGTGAAAACATTTATCTTTTAGCAGCCTGTCCTTCAGTTGGAAAACTGGGACAAAGACATATTCACACTGGCCATTAGATCCTATTAAAATCATTTAATCTCAAAGGGCTTCTTAGGCAACAGTCTTGTCCTAGAAGGGACTGGTTTTTGTGGGTAAAAAGTTCCTCATGAGGAGTCTCCTATTTGGGCTTTTTAAAAAGTCAGGTGGTTGAATTGAAATGTAGTTCTCCCTCCTCTGGAGGCTTAAATTGATTGACTTCAATAACATTTTATTAATTAATTGTCTACTATATATTAAATTTTGAGAATACAAAAAGAGCTAAAAGACAATCCCTGCCTTCAGAGAGCTTAAATTTAATCAAAGGTTCTTAAACAGAAAGTCTGTGAATTTAAAAAGTATCTATACCCACATTAGTGACTGTATTTTAATATAATTGATTTCCTTCATAATCCTATCCAACTTATTTTATGCATTTAGAAACATTCTGAGGAGGCCATAGGCTGTATCAAAATGCTAGAGTTCCATGAAACCCAAAAGATTAACCTTTAGGTTCCATGATTCCCTTAAATCTCCATCTCCTCCCTCCCTCCTTGTCTCCTTCCCTCCCTTCCTATCTATCTGTCTGTCTGTCTGTCTGTCTCACTCTCTCTGTCTCTGTCTCTCTGTCTCTAACTCTCTCTGGATGTCTTTGTCTCTTTCTTTTTCTCTTTCACACACACATACACACACACGCGCACACACACACACACCTTGCACATAAACTACCAGATTCTTCAGTATTTAGAAAAATAAAACCTCACCAGGACAACCTACTTCCCCAAATTGAACCCAAATATATAGTAATCCCGAGTACTGGATGAAAAGTATTTTAATCTTTGCATGAGAAGTAGTATGGTTATATTTCTCTACTGAACAGGCTGGGATGGTATGGTTGATTATTTTAATCATTGTTATCAGCTTTAGGAAGGATAGCTAGATGGTGCTTAGATCCAGCTTCAAAGTTGTGTAACTCTGAGCAAGTCACTTAACTCTGTTTGCCTCAGTTTCCTCATCTGTAAAAATCTGGATAAGGAGATGGCAATTTACTCCAGTGTCTTTGCCACGAAAACCCCAAGTTGGCATCACAAGGAGAGTCAAACAAGACCAAAACTATTCAACAAAGATAGCATCAGCTTTAGGAATAGAAAGTAATTCATAAAACCCCCTCTGTCCTACTTTGCCAGTTATTAATGCCCCTCTCTTCACCGAATTATTTTGAATAATGTGCAGATGTATATGCCCCACCCCAGTAAAATATAATTTCTTCGAAATCAAGAACTATTTTTTGTTTTATCTTTTACAGTTTGTGAATCAGGAAAGCCTGGGCTAGGGTCTGTCCTCTGATATATAATAACTGTATGACCCTGGAGAAGTCACTTAACATCTTAGTGCAACTGTGGTAAATGGGCAACTCTAAGAAGAGAAAGAGTAGAACTTTATTGGTAGAGGAAATTTCATTATTGGGAGTCCTTGTGCATGTTGACATTTGCTCTTCAATTTATCATCTTCAAATATGACTTGAGTTACTTAGAGATCTGACTGGACCAAGGTCACAAAGTAAGTGTCAAAGAGGGGACTTCAGCTCAGGTTTTTCTGACTCAGAGGATAGCGTGGTCTACTATATTGATGACTCTTGCCTTGCACATAGAAAATGCTTATTAAGTATGCTGCTAGATTGAATTGCATTTTAAAATTTAATTTACAGAACCCCAGTAAATGTTTTCTTTTGTTTCTAAATGGGCTTTTACTAAGTGTTCAATTTTAGGGTTACAGTGTCATAAACTATGGAACTGAAAGGAGCATTAGATTAAACACTCTTATTTTGTAAATGAGGAAATTGAGTAATAGTGACTTCTTCAAGGTCATACCTATTTCATTTTCATTCTCTTGCCTGCCTGAAGATGGCAGCAAGAATGATTATCTATTTTAGAAGAGGAGGTAGGATTGGTAGGTGCTTGAAAAAAAAGCAAAGTCCCAGCAGCAAAAGCCAAGGATAATACAGCAGGTGCATAAGTACCAGCCTCCCACACTCAACTCAGTTGAAGCTTCACTATCCTGACTTGTTCCCCCAACCTTGAGAAAAGATTCAGTTGACTGTCAATTCCCTCCATGCTGATTCAACACCATTTATAAAATTCCTACTAGGCTCCAATTACTCTACAGTCTTAGAACTAGAAGAAATTTCATAAATATCAGCAAATTTAATCCCTTTATTTCACAGATGAGAAAACCAGGCTTTCCTACCTCAGATCTATATCATGATTTATATAGAAAACATGAATGTTAAAATTGAAAATTAAATGGTAAGACCAAGGAATTTGCAGTCAGAAATTCCAGGTTCAAAAACCATCTCTGTTACTTATTGTCTGTGTGATCTCATGCAAATAATATAACTTCTCTGGACTTTAGTTCTCTCATCTTTGAATTTAGAATGTTGGACTAGATTACCCCTGAGATCCTTTCTAGCTCAAGATCTTTGATCTAATGATTCTTTGGTACATTTCTTTAAGGATTTGTCACATGGCATTTGGTAACCAAAGATTACAGGCACTTACGATTGGGCATAATGTCTAGATGAGAGTTACCTCTTCTCCCAGCATGAAAGTAGCTGACTCTTTTATAAATCACATAGTAAGTAGCTCCTCATCCCCCATCATAGGACAACATAACAAATGAGTACTCATTTCTTGTTCTGACTCATTGTCCTCTCTTTTTTCCCCTCTTCCCATAATTCCAGACCCTTCTATTACCCCCCAACAGTTTTGTCAATGCATCTTCATCCCAGATGCAGCTATTCCAGTATAGTCCTGCCTAGTGTCAAGATGTGGAAACACGTGATTTAGGAGGTGATTTAAAATTACCATGACCTTTGTCTCTTAAAAGCCTCTTCTATCCATCACCTGACTGAGTCTTGCATGCAGGTGTGCAGAAGAGTTCTTTGAGTTAGTGGGCGTTATATTGTTGTTATTAGTAATAGTGTTTAGCATTTCTATGGCTCTTTATGCTCTCAAAGAGCTTCAAAAAAAGCTTTAAAAATTAGCAATTCCTAAGTGAATAGAAATATATCCTATATTTACATATACAGTACAGAACAAAAATATGTGCTGCAGTTTCAGTGGGTTAGTAACCAGGGTCAGACCTGAAAAGACTAAAATATTTTCATAGCTTAACCTTCTTAATAAGCATCCTCTTCTATCACATTTGAAGACACAGTCCTTCCAGTATCATTCAGAAAAACTAGGACAATCAATCAGTCAATCAACAGTTCTATCAATATTTGTTGAGCACTAATGGCTCTTCCCCCCTTTTCACTGCCAGTTTGTCTAATTGATTTTTGGTTTACTCTCATGCAGATTCCATTTTGGTTGGCTATTGTAGAGTCCTCTGGTTTCTAGGTGCTACAAATTGTAAGAGTTTATATTATCCTTGTCCTGCTCAAAACTAAGCTAGCCATTTTGATCCTAGGAAATGCTCTAATTTTAAAAAGCAATAGCAATATTTAGGATCCCTCCCGTTTCAACCTAGCTCTCTTGCTTTAAAAACAAAACAAAACAAAATACCAACATAGCCTGGGGCAAAAATTTTCTACTGGGAACCAAAGGCAGATAATGCTTACTGACCTCTTGATTATGGAATACAGAAGCAAAATCTTGGCAGCAGACAGACACCCAAATATAGTCAGAGTCCATGTTCTACCATGACTGCTACTGCTATACTATTATTTGTATGTGTGTTTTTGATGGTATTCGATTAAGCCAAATGCATGAACTGGAACTAATGCTTAATTGCAATGAGTTTCATTGATCCAATATGCCACGGTAAATAATGGCAGTTCTACACATGAGAAAAACAACAACAATAACCCTCAAAATCATATGCCATCATTAAAGAAAACATACACAATCATCATCTCAAGTACTATACATCTCTGCTGGGAATAATTTGATTTTGAATTGGAAACAGTCTGACTTTAAATAGACCATAGAAAACAGTGTCTCTCTCTAAACCCTCAAACTTGGATTACAGGGACACTGAATTAGGGAATCTAAAGTAAGAGATTCTCGTAATTAAATGACACACTCAAGAGAAATACAATCAATTCCCTCATAAATCCTTGGAATAATAACACCTTTCTCTTTTCCATCTTTTAATTCTACATTAATATAACTTTCAGACTTTGTGAGAATCCAATTTTAGGGAAAAGATAAAAGGAACAAGGAAAAATTTTATGCAATCTAAACCACTTAGGAAAGAAAAGAAGGATATTTTTCCTAAAGATTTCAGGTTTTTAAGTAATAGTATGTAAGTAGTTTTGATGCATATTTTCAGAAAACCACAGAAACCTCAAATCAGTAATACAGCCTTTCAGGAAAACGTCATGTGCAAATTTAGAAAACAAAAAGAAATAATTACTCACCCTGAAAATCCTTTTTGATTTCTGTAGATTATGGAGTTTAACACCTCAGCTCCTGCAGACATTCACTCCTGGCATACAAGCTCCCAAATGCCAAAGTTTGCCTTTCCTAGGACACTGAAACTGTGGAAGTGAAAAGAAAGGAAAATCACCCATTTTTGTCTCTAAGGTGAAATCAGTAGTGAGCTGCTGCTGCAGTATTCCCTTCAGACCTTACTGCATGTCTCAGAGCTGCTTTCAGATCCATGAGTTTCCCCTGGTGGCATAGAGAGGGACCCTAAACAGAATGGGCCAACTGATCTGTGTCTCTGTCCTTGGTGCTGAAAAGTGAGGTGGAGAAGGCAGAGGAAGGTTTGCTATTTTCTCCCTCCCTCCTTCCTCCCCCCCCCCCCCGTTTCTTATTCCTCTACAATATTTTTATTCATTTCTTGTATTCAGGCTTTATCCATACTCCAACTTTAATTTCTCTTTATTATCTCCCTCTTTACTCAGTTTAATTTACCAATTTTGGGTGAATTTCTGTAACATTGACTTAAAAGGACAAGATTGGTGAATTGATACTATAAGAAGCCAAGTTAAATTAAGGCAATTAAGTAGTTTAAAATAGGATTAGATGAAAATGGAACTTTAAGAAAAACATCTGGGGAAAGAATGCTAAAAAAATATAAAAATTAAGATGGGAAACTAAGACAGACAGTACAATTGGAGATAAAGATAAAATAAGCTTAATAATGTGAGAAAATATTAATCTTTATTTAGCAGCACTGTTCATCTTTACAGAACTTTACAATTATTTGCCAAGATCCTTATTGGTCCCCTGTGACATATAAAAGTGCTGTTAACAGCCCTTCTTTAGAAATAGTCAAGGTGAGAGATAATCTGATGTCATGATGAAGAAAATCCATTTTGAGAATTGGTATTGGAGCTTAACAGTGATCTTTTTTGACTGTCCATTAAATTGGAATCAGGATTATCCATTTTCTCTTTTTTGGGGGTGATAGTAAGTTTTTCACTTTCCCCCTTAGCCAATATTGGATGTATTTCTGATGTATTGCAAATTCTAATGAGGAGGTGGGTCCTGGAAGGACTCTATAATGGAGACCTCTGCTGATTAGTAAGGGGGCAGCACTAGCATCTTCCAAAGAGAGAGAACCATTTAGATTCCCAGAATGATTATTAGTAGGTTAAGAGGAGTTGAGAAAGAGTAAGTCAATTAGTGCTTGTGCTAAAATGAGCCTTTTATATGTATCAAGACTATCACTTCTTGCTTTGATGCTAAATGAAAGACTGTCCCTTTCTTAGGGGAAGGAGGAAAGGGAATTAAGTCCCTTGTGATAGATGAAATTTCTAATCTGTTAAAACAGCAATACTACAGGATGATGAGTGAAAAGAATGAAGCAGTGTGTGCAGCAGCAGGCTCAAATATTGATTATTCACCTGTTTGGTAATGGAATTATGGAAATGAGCATGTATTTTGGTCATTACTGGTGGCACATGGGCTCTGGTCTTCTTGATGAAGAGTATATGGGGCAAGAAGCTCCTGCTTAATCACTTGGACCTGAGATGGTGCAGGATGATAGGGATTGGCTGTACCAACAAGAATTGGCCACTGAGTCTGAAGTAATCTTCCACTCAACAAGCTTAAAAAATTCTGTTTTTACTCTATCTTTCTCTCTTAACAAGTCTCAGACTTACAATGAGTAGAGTAGATCTCTCTCTCTCCAACTTTACTCCTAAACCTCTTGACAATGGTGACTGGACACACATATCAACAAAAACATGTGCTTATGGAGGTGAGCCTAAGATTGATCTTTAAATCCCTGGTCACCTCTTCTTCTGCTTTGTGCTTCTTTCCCCAAGAATAAGTGATCTAGGGCTAAGTGTTTCTATCTTTGGCATTGTTTGGTGAGTTTGACAGAATAGGAACTCCTAGTTTCAGATAATTCATTGCCCTGAATGAAATGAACCCCACAATTTCTCAGAGGAGAAAATGATTTACAAAAAGATATTGCAGATGAAAGGAGTGAGAAGGCCCAAAATGTATCCTACATTTTGAGATTGGGATTTATGAATTGTATTGAAGGCACAGATCTGAAATGAAAGTGGAAGTCAGGAAATTAAAGTGATAGGTTACTGTATTTCTTAAATATTTGTCAATGGGAACATACAAGTCTTTAATGTGTTAAGTATTTCTATCTTGGTAGAAATAAATAACTGGCCTATATTTGATTTATTTTGTTACATTGCATAGATTTCTGGAAAGGGCTCTGTTAATTCCTTTGTGGGATATCCTAGACATGAGCTGTTTGTAAGCTTTGCTTTAGAGGTTTTCCCAAAGTTCTACTTTGGCATCAGGGTGGCATGTAGTGAACCAGAAAATATTGAAAATCACTATATTTCCATTAAGGAATCAGACTTTTCCAAGATGTGAAATGAGCTTAGAAATGCTATCCCTTGGTGAAAAAAGGTGCTCCTTCTCTCAGATCATAGGTCATATAAATGTTTTAACACGGTCTACACAAGTCAACATTTTTGTTTTATATTGCATCTAATAATAATTTACCCATGCATTTGTACATGGTTGACAAGAAACTAATAGTTCTCTCCAGAATGAAATCATATTGCACCTTTCTTTAGGTTAGGGGCTATGCATTTAATTATCATAGCTTTTCCTATGACTTTCCCACATTATTCTACTGAAGGACTCATAGAAAGCTAGAGATGATTAGAGAACAGAGCTCTTATTTTATGGATGGAAAACCAAGAGAAATTAAACAACTTGTCCAAGGTGATATAATGAGACAATGAGAACCTTATATGTAGGCTTCTTGAATTTCTGTAAAGAGTTGCCTTCTCTTGTGCAAAAATGTTTTGTAATGGCAAGAAATTGGAAACTGAGTGGATGCCCAACAGTTGGAGAATGGCTGAAAAAAGTTATAATATATGAATATTATGGAATATTACTCTTCTTTAAGAAACAATCAGCAGGAGGAATTTGGAGAGATCTGGAGAGACTTACATGAACTGATGCTAAGTGAGTAGAACCAGGAAATCATTGTACATGGCAACAACAAGATTATACAAAATCATGAGTTCTGATGGATATGGTTCTTTTTGACAATGAAATAATTCAGACCAGTTTCTTGTGATGGAAAGAGCCATCTGCAACCAGAGAGAGGACTGTGGGGACTGAGTGTGAATCACAACATAATATTTTCACTCTTTTTGTTGTTGTTTGCTTGTATTTTATTTTCTTTCTCATTTTTTCCTTTTGGATCTGATTTTTCTTGTGCAGCATGATAATTGTGGAAATATGTATAGAAGAATTGCACATGTTTAACATATATTGGATTACTTGCTGTCTAGAGAAGGGATGGAGGGAAGGGAGGGAAAAATTAGAAATTGTTGAAAATTATGCATATTTTTGGAAATAAAAAGCTTTAATTAAAAAAGAGTTGTCTCCACTAGACTACACTTACTGCTATAGTGGATATGTGTGGGGACTGAGTAAGAAGTTGGGTAAGAAAATCCCTACCCCGACTCTACTCTTTAAATGAAGATCATCAATTTTTTCACCTTGCCTGGTTCTTAGCCATGTATGCCAATTGTCCTAATGAAGTTTTTTTCTTAGAGAAATGAAAACCTTATTTATGACTAGTATGGAATATTGTGAGATCTGCTCCTTGGGAAGAAATCCAGGATATGTACAGAACAGAAATGCCTTGGCAGAAATAAGGAAGAGAAACACAGATTGTTTTTCTACCCTGTTCCATCCAGGAACTAATTCCAATGGCACCACTGGTAATGTCTCATGTGCCAGTCAACAAAACTTCACTAGGAAAGTCTATATCTCTTGAGTCTGTGGTGAGAGACCAAGAGTGAGGGAAGGGAAAGCAATTCTTTTTTTCCCTTAGGAAGAAAATGTAGTGGAAAAAGCACTAGACTTGGGATAAAAGATTTTGGTTTGAATATCATCTTTGCTACTGATTTCCTCTGATAAAGTTATTTGACCTTTCTAAGTCTTGGTTTCATTGGCAAAATGAGAGGACTGGGCTAGATGATTTCTAAATTCCTTGGTGGTTTTAAATCTTTAGGATCCTATCAAGCTTTCTAATGCAGCTTTATACTGGATTACTTCCTATTAGTGTCTGAAATGCCAGATCAGTGTAGTCACATTTTTTCAGGAGTATATTACTTCCAGATAATTGTTGTCTCTTGAAGTAATGTTCTCTGTGATACAGAGTAATTCAAATGCTTTATGTGGTAAGCATCTGGAACTACTTCATTCACCATTCAATGTGAAGTCACTAAAGGAGTAAGCATATTAAGTCCAATTCAGCTTTGTTGACCTTTGTATGACAGATAGGCTCTGGGGTTCTCTTGATCCATACTTACACTGATGGGCTGGTGCCCAGAACTGGCTAATTATATCTCCTTTCAGGGTTCTTGAAGTAATGGAGATAATTTTCTGGTTACTTCTGTACACCTAGATAGTATATTCTAATGTCAATCACCACAAATATCTCCTCAACATTAATTGAAAGGTTAATATCAATTAGATTTCTAATGTCAATCACCAAATAATACATCCTTAACAGCAATTGAAGAATTAATACTAATTGGTTCTTACAGAGGAATTTTTACTGAGAAGGTATAGCAAAGCCTAAAGATCATCCCCTTTATTTAAATCAGGTTTCATTCTCTCCCTCTATACATTCAATTTCTCCTTGGAGAAAGAAGATTTGAACTTAGTAGCTACTAAACAATCCCCACCACCACCACCACAAATTCATTTCTAGGGACAGCATTGTCAATGAATAAGTTGTTTCATTACTTGTAGGATATTTTGCCTCAGTTGCTGAGTTACTTCACTGCTGGGCTGGGAAAAGCAGGCAACTCCTCAGAGCTTTCTTTCCACCAGGTTTCTGCTATTATAGTTTCAGTAGACTTTTATAGACACCAGTAATTGTAGCTCTGGTGATTTTTCAAACCTCTAAATGTGCACAAGGTTACAACTTGGCCGTTCTTACTCTGATATTCAGAGTCACCCAAGAGCAAGAAAAAGTCAACAGAGATGGAAAAACAACATCATCAATTCCTACTACATGGTAGCTGGATGAGAGAGAGGGTCCAAGTTTCCTTTCCATTCTAAGGCCCCAAGCATTTATTCTTCCTCCTTACTTCTAAGCTGCCAGGAAAGAGGGGGGGGGGGGTTCTATCATTTGAGCCTTTTATATACAAACTCATTTTGATCCCACTCTTGAATATAAAGATTTTCATTACTAGTCAGTAATTCAACAGGAAACATTAGGATACCTGTACATGTTCTAAATTGGAAAAGGGCTCCCTCATCATGCATTTCTCAAAGCAGGTTCACCAAGCCTCCATGGAGATTGATAGTAGGCTGAGCATATTGTACATTTCTAAAGAAAGGTCATTAACCAGTCCTCCATTTGAAAAGATCTATACGTTATTAAACACTATCCATAAATATATACAAGCATCATCCTTTCTTTTGTTTTGCCCATGTTGTTGCAGTCCTTAGCCTGATCCAGTTCTTCTTTTAGGGTTTTCTTAACCTTTTAAGCCTTTAAAGAGAGTGTACTTTGGTCCTATGTCAATGAATGAATTCTTCAAGGCATAACTATAATCTTCTTATAGGGTGAAATTCTATTATCACATTATAATTTGTGATCAATTGGTATACTACTTTTTAAAAATAACATTCTTTGCTCTCTTTAAGTGAATTAAAAATTTAGCTTACCAATAACTGTGAATGCCTTTGCTTGACACATCACTTAGTGAAAGTCCCTTGGATATCCAACAGGATCCATGGTCCCAATTCTATAATACCAAACATGAACTATCAAAGGTTTTTCACAGTTTTCTACAAAGCCTGTATTAACCCGATCACGTGTGTGGACGTGAATTTGTAGTGCTCTGTATGTAAGGTCATCTTTTCCTGCTGAAAAGCACTGTTTTCTACATTGAGGCCCAGGAAACATGATGATCATTATTATCTTCGATTATATGGCTCCCATCTCGTCAGAGGCTCAGGACAGCATCAGGCTGTAATCCAGCCCCCTTAAGGCAATGAAAATATATAGAGTAGATAGTGTCTCAAAAGACAAAATTGTTTGCTGCTTTCCAACCTCTCCCCTCGTGGCAGGCAACTTTTTTGGTCTTATAAACCAGAACTGCCTGATGCAGTAAAGGCTAGTCTCCTGCTCCTATAAAAACATCATGATGGAAGAAGATGGAATCCATTTCATTTGTTATATAGTTACCATCATTTAATCCCCAGCAAGAATACGTTGGTAAATATCTAATTACCAATTCTCCCCAAAACAGGAAATTTTTAAGTTTAATTTACATTATTAACATTTCCCCCATTACTTTTTTAGATAATCAACAAAACAATAAATCAAGCCCTGATAATGGACTTTTCTTTCCATCCAGTTACAAAGTTGTAGCACACTCTAGCTAAGTACTTTCAAACATGAGAAGTGTGGAAGCAAAACACCACAGCAGAGCCACAGATAGTGGTTCAATCAATCTACCCAACACATTGTCTAATGCCCCTGCCATCCTCTCCTACTCCATCCTACCTGTTTTTTTTTTTTTTTTTTTTTTTTTTTTTTTTTTTTTAAGGAATAGAAACAAAGTAATTTGGGGATGGAGAGAGTGAAAAAATGGGATTTATTGGAGCTAAAGCTATCACATTATCTCTTACTCTCCAGTTAGCCTAACCTTCCACTTCTGGATCAGATCCCTTTCCAAACTTCTTTCTCCTCAGCAGCCTTTCCACTCTGCGGTTACTTCCTCCCTGAGGTCTGCTTTCCTATGACTCCCTAACCCAGACCATCATTTCATGAGAGATCCTAGTCATGATCATTTTAATTCAGGTTCAATTTACTCTTCAGACTTCATTTCCCTGTCAGACATTTTTGCACCTTGAAGATATCTCTATTTGAAGGCTATCAATTTGATTAGTGAGTCTCTAGCCTATTCTGGCCAACAATTCATGAGGGACCCAGTCATTCTTATTTCACCTCCAGCTCAATTCACTCTTTGAAGTTCTGTATTTTCTCACCAGCATTCTTGTCTCTTTTCCAGGAATCATCATTTTCTTCCTTTCTCCATCCTCTCTCTTTGCTCGTCTCCTTTATGCATTGGCTTCTATAAAAATAGAATGTCAACTCTTTGAGATTAGGGATTAATATGACCTGCACATTTTAAGTACTTAATGACTTAATGTACTCTCTCTCTCTCTCTCTCTCTCTCTCTCTCTCTCTCTCCTCTAGTCTCCTCTTTCACTATCTCTGTCTTTCTGTCTCTCTGTCTCTGTGTCTCTCTCCTCTATTTCTGTCTGTCTCTATCTCTTTTCTGTCCTCTTTCTTCCTGCCTCTGTCTCTATCTATTTCTCTTCCCTCCTCACCTTGACTATTTATACAATTTCTTCCTTCTTCATTTTCTCTTTTTTCCTTTTTAACTTTATTTTTCCTTCTCCTTCCCCCATTTCTCTCCTTTCCTTAATCTACTAATCTTTCTCTCCTTCATACACTTTAAGAGGGTAGTAGGCAGGGTAGGGTTTGATCCCTAGCATCCAAGAAGTGGTTTGTTGATTAAATGCAGCTTTCCTGAATTCCTGACTTAGAGTGATGCATGCCTGAGATTCCTGCAAAAAACTTTGCTTTCGTTTATCTGTTTTAATCTAATGTTATCCACAAACTAATAAACCCAATAGGGTCAAACTACCTGGATTTTCTATATAGTCACAAAGCAGAATGTCTGGTTCCTCCTGTATCTATGAAAATACATTCTTTTTCTTGAAACTGCTGCAGATGAAGCTGAGATCCACCATCTGGGGTGTAAACCTGGAGTCGGAATTGAGATATTCCCTGATATATAATAGTGTTAAATATCAGTATTTCTATTGAATTGATCAAAATTGACCTATAATAAATGCATTTTTGTATGAATAAAGTTGGACAAGTTTATTTTGAGAGACCAACTTTGTATTAAAGCTTTAAAACTTCCTTATTTTAAAGAGCCAACAGCTTATATATAGCACCATTGTTATCAATAAAATATTCATACACCCCCCCCCCCCCGCACACACATAGAGATTCTTAAAAATCATTCAGCTTTCTATTAAAAGGAAACAAGCAAAACTAGAAGCCCCTGGGATATATAATGATTTTACTTTTTTAGATTTATAGAGCTATAAGGAATCAGAAAAATCACCCAGTTCAGAAATATATGTTTAACCAAAACTAGTACTCAAAGAGTATGGTACTCAACTTTATAGTCTAATTTTAATTGAAGGCAACTATATTTTTAATGCTTTATTGTCTTCATTTACATATTGTGGCTCATACTTGTAAATGGTGTCACTAGATTCTGAAATAAATTTTAAATATTGTGAATTATGACTAATAGTTCAATATTTATCATTTCTTTATTTCTAACACATTAGTAGGAAAGAGGAGAGACGTAATCAAAGTCCAGAATAAATGTGGAAATAGTATTGGAAAGTGGACACATGGGAGAATATAAATAGATAGGGAGACTCTATCTTTGGTTCCAGAGCCATATTATGGCTGTTCTGCTGCTCTCCTCTAAGGCAGAATTATAGCATCACAGAAACTAAAAGTTGGAAGGAACCTTAGGATGCATCCGTTCCAAAGCAGACTCAAAAAAAGGAATCCCTCTGCAATGTACATGATAAGTAGCCATTCATTCTTCTCTTGAGGACCTCCAGTGAAGAGAAATCCATGACCTCTCTATAGATTATTACATTTTAGTTACTTTTGTTAGAAATTTTATCTATGCAAAATGCTTGCATTAGCCTTTTCACAACTCAGGGACCAAATAGAACAAATCTAACACCTCTTCCATATGGTCCACTTCACATACCTAAAGAGTTTTATTTTACAGGTTAAACATCCATAGTTGTCATATGACCTGAGTGCAAAAAATGGTGAAAAGAGCATGGGCTGTGGAATTAGAAGACCTGACTTCACACCTTGCCTTAGATGTTTATTACCTGTGAGATCTTGAATAAGTCCCTTAACCTCCCTTATCTCAGTTTCCTCAACTGGAAAATTAGAGAGTTGGATTAGATAGACACTAGAGACCTTCTCAGTTCTTGATATATGATCCTATAATTGTTCTGATTGTTCTTTGAGCATTTTGCACCTGATCCAATTTAAACTGATATTCAGTACTGTATGAAGTACTCCATATAGAATACCACCTAGGCAAAACCTAGGCAGGATTTTGTTCTGCTTGTTTATGGAGCATGAATATCTTTAAAAGTGGGGAATTATGTGAACTCTTCTGATTACTGATTCCTATGACTTATTTTAATTACTGAAACATTGGAGTCCACTAAAATCAATTAGATCAATCTATCTGTAGGGCATCCAGACTACTTGGGTCATGACTAAGTTTGAAGAACATTCACTGATTAGAAAAGAGTAATGTCTTCATCATTTTTTGTGTTATGAATCTCTTTGTCAATCTGATGAAGTGTATGGACCAATATTCAGAATAATACTTTTAAATACATAAAATATATATAGAAATTCCAAAGGAAACCAAAGATAGGTAAAAACCAAGGTATAATTGTTTCCCACCCAAGTTCATACATTTCCTAAAATGTATCCATGTACCAACCATAGATTTCAAATTAAGAATTCCTTATTGAGGTTGATTCTATTATGTGCAAAACTTAGCTATGTTTCAAATACACTACATATGGAAATAAACATTTATATTTGTCACTGCTTATGGTTTGATTAGTCAATAGAACAACCTACCTGGGTAAGTTCAACTAATAATGATTTCATCCTTCCCTGGCCTTGCCACATATGGGAGTTTCAACTTTTTTAAAATATTGGCTCTTACAAGATTCTTAGCATTCATAATGTCTATTCTGAAATGGGGTTTGTGGGTTATATCCTTTAGTTTTCTGAAACACAAGTCTATTTGGGTAAGGCACATAGAATGATGATAGTTATCACTTATATAGTAATTAGAAGGTTTGCAAAAATAAAAATATTATCTTACTTTTCTTCATAATTACACATGAAATAGGGGCTATTATCCCCACTTTACCTTTAAAGAAACTGAGGCAGACAGCAGCTAAGTGACTTGTCTAGAATAAGTATCTGAGGGTAGATTTAAATTCAGCTCTTCCTAATTCCAGGTCCAGTACTCAATCATTATACCACCTCTATAATGAAAACTTTAATCTTAGATCTAAGAGCTCAAAAGAACTTTAGAGACTATTTGGTACAAGAGTAAGAGTCATCTAGCCTTTGTTCAAAATCTTCCAATAAATGGAAATCCACCACCTCATGAGATAGTACACTTGTCTTTTGGATAACTATTGTTAGAAAGTTTTCCTTACATAAAATCTTTTAAATGTTTTTTTTTCATTAATATTTATTTGCTTTCTCTCTCTTTTACTCTCTTTACTGTCTATTGATTTACAATAAAAGAAAAGCCCTCCTAACAGATGCCATTGCTGTTGTCATTTTTTAAATTCTTCATGAACCCATTGGGGATTTCTTGGCAAAGATACTGGAGTGGTTTTCTATTTTCTTCTCCACCTCATTTGAGAGATCAGGAACTGAGGCAAACAGGGTGAAGTTACACAGCTAGTAAATTTTCAAGGCTACATTTAAATTCATAAATGAGTCTTCCTGATTCCAAGCCCAGTGCTCTATCTACTGTACCACCTAGTTATTGTCCTACTTGATCTTAGGCAAGTCACTTAAACTCAAGTCTCAAGTATCTCACACAGAAAATAAGAAGTTGAACTAAAATGACATCTGAAGTCCCTTCCACCTTTAGATATGTAGTCTTTTGTTTTCTGTTCTTTACATCACATTGCTTCATATCTATATCTATCCATCAATTTGTCTAGTATGTCTATATATATATATACATATATATACGTATATATATATATTCACATATATACCTACATAAACATATGTGTATGTATATGGATATAGATAGGTAGATAGATAGATAGATAATTTAAGTGCATAAAAGGAAAATATTGGTGAAGATGAAGAGGAGGCCACTGTTGCCCATTTCAGAGAAAATCAGGTGGATTGAATAGGTTGAGTTTTCCTTAGGTTTATTATAATGGGTCATCCCCTGAAAGAAGGAACTATGAAGAATAGCACAGCTCCCTTTGCCTAAGTGGACTGGGACATGAGATACAGAAAAGAAAGTATGCAACATAATCTCCTTGCTATATAAAATTGTTATTTTAGCTATATTTCTGATACATAGTTTGGAGACTTCGGGTTAGTATTATGGCTGGGAATCTAGGAATTTTTATTCAAGTCTTTCCCCTGACTTGAAATTCCATTGAAGAAAATTGGTAAATTGACCAATATAGGCTCAATTCTTTAAGCATGTGCATTATGCTCTGTTTGTCATTAACCGTGTGAAGATCTCAGAAGCCTATTTGTGGAAATACTTGATGTGTATAGAGGGTTATATTTCTCACTTTCAAGCTTGCACAATTATTCTGTGACTCTAGTTGGTTTATTTTGTGGTAGGTGACAAAGTTTTCAATTGACTGTTGAGCTAGAAGTGAGTGTGCATACAGGAGCTAAGAACAGACCAAAATTATCTCTCTTCCCTGATGGCAAATGAGGAAAGAGCTGTCATAGGTTTCCAGGTAGAGAGAGGTAGCCACAGGTTACCTTAGCTCCCTATCTCTCTTCCCTTCCTGGAGGCCCACAGCAGTTCTTTCCTCCCTTGCCCCCAGGGAAAAGAGATAGCTTTGGCTTGTTCCTATCTTCTATAAGTACCCTCACTTCTGGCTCAATAGCCAATTAAAGCTTTTTCTCCTATTACAAAATAAATGAACAGGAAAGAGTCACAGAAAATTTATGCAAGCTTGAAAGTAGGAAATAGAATCCTCTATACCCATTATTAAGTGTTTTCAGAAGTAGGCTCCTGAAGTCTCCTCATAGGTTGATATTGCTCATACTTAGAAGACTGGGCCCCCACTGGCTGGTCCTCTTGTTATAATTAAATTGAGTTAGCATAGGAACCCATTTTATTGCTAATGTTATATCTGCACCAAAAGTAATCCTCAGTGGTCTTTGTTAAAATGATACAGACTAAAAAGAGAGAGTGCCAT
The DNA here is from genome assembly GCF_048593235.1 of Sminthopsis crassicaudata. Classification (NCBI taxonomy): domain Eukaryota; kingdom Metazoa; phylum Chordata; class Mammalia; order Dasyuromorphia; family Dasyuridae; genus Sminthopsis; species Sminthopsis crassicaudata. The sequence continues at coordinate 320,077,005 of NC_133619.1, forward strand.
CTACAGAATGAATTATATTCCATGCTTGGGTTTTCCTTTGAGGTCTTTCCTTCCAAACCCTGCTCAAAGGCAGAGTTATTTGGCCTGCCCATGCTAGCAATGGTTTCCATGTAATGCACATAAACACCTTGTCAGGCACCAGAGACAGGTTGGAGAGGGATGATTGATGGGAGTAGGCTTGTGAAATCACACCTGCTGTCACAGCAGATGGGAAGAAAGCCTGAATAACCTGTGGAGCCGCTGATCCTTTTGGAAACTTCACTTTTTAAAACATTATTTTAGCTTATTTTATGCATTTAAAAAAAAGTCATCCTCACAGCCCAAACTCTAGGGGAGCAGCTAGTAGAGGCGTTTTCTTGAATGTTATTTCCATAAAATAGCAAGAAGGCTTTGCCTACCAGTGTGCAGGCACTTGTTTATCCACAGTTGGTGGGAAGGCAATTCTTTCTTTGCCAAGTAGGGGGAATGTTCAAGCAACAAGCATTTACTTACTGCTCACCAGGTGCCTAATGCTGAGCTACATGGATGTCACCTGAACCTCCTCAGAGTTACTGTCTTTTTTTAGCACAGGCGGCATCCAGAAAGAAAGAAAGAAATGAACATGGCCTTGGTACTATATAAATGAATGAATCTAAAGAACCCCATTCATTATCATGACCAAAAAGTAGTTAACCATGTATTCACCAATGAAAAGCCTCTGGTCTTTCTCTATCTGGATCACTGTGGACTTGATCCCATAGGTCACTCAACAGGACACTTCCTTAATATTCATTCATTTAATATTGATTGAACACATTATACTATACTATACTATACTTATATTGTTACCACTGATTTAGATGCTTTAGAGGGTAAAGAGAAGAATTAGTCATAGATCCTGTTCTTTAAGAAGTTTACAAGGTAGTTGGGGAGACTAGAAAACATACCCCCCAAAAAAGGGTTTTTTTTTAGTTTGTTGTTTTAAAAACATAAACGAGTATGTTTATATAAAAATAATTTTAGATATACACATGTGCATTTCTATTAATGTTTTGTGCATATGTATATGTGTGTATATGTATGAACACATGTATATAGGTATACATATATGTACATATATGTTTGTATGTGCACACACAGCAGCTAGGTAGCATAGTAGATAGAATTCTAGGCTTGGAGTAAGAAAGAGTTCAAATCTAGCCTCAGATACTTATTAGCTGAGTGAAACTGGGCAAGACATTTAACTCTGTCTCAGTTTTCTCATTTTTAAAAGGAGCTGGAGAAGGAAATGGCAAACATTCCAGTGTCTTTACCAAGAAAACTCCATATGGGCTCATGGGGAATTAGATAAAACTGCAATGACTGAACTACAATAAAAACAACAAATGTGTGTATGTATTTATGTATGTGTATATATATATGTATATATATGTATATATACACACACACACACATATGTACATGTGTACATGTATGATGGACAGCTGAGTGAGTGCAGTGGATGGAATACTAAGCTTGGAATCAGGAAAACATGAATTAAAATCTGATCTCAGACTCTTAGTAGCTACATGATATGAGGCAAGTTACTTAGACTCTATTTGCCTCAGTTTTCTTATCTGTAAATGGGGATAATAATAACACCTATTCCCCAGGATAGTTGTGAGAATGAAATAAAAAATTGTAAAATGCATAGAACTGGTTCTAACATATAAAAACACTTTATAAACGTCAGTTATTGCATATCTACACCCACACTCCCTCACACACACACACACTCATATACATACATACACACATGAAATGAAGAAATAATATCGACACTCACTGCCATAAATATGGAGGAAAATGAAGACTATGATTTAGAATGGTCTGGAAATGGTCTTTCTTCCTGGAAGAAGTAGGAATTTATCTTGGTTTTGAAGGATAGCTATGAGTTGTTTAGGCAGGGACGGCAGTAAAGAGTTGAGGAATGGAGGGAGGGAGGGAGTCTATTGTTATTATTGTTGTTTAGTAGTTTCAGTCCTATATAACTCTTCATAACACCATTTGGGATTTTCGTGGCAAAGATCCTGGGGTAGTTTTTCATTTCTGTCTCCAACTCATTTTGTAGATGAAGAAACTGAGGTAAATAGAGTTAAGTGACTTGCCCAGTGTCACATAGGCAATAAGTGTCTAAAGTCAGATTTGAACTCATGAAGATGAGTCTTCCTGATTTCAGACCTGGCACCCTAGCCACTATTGTCACCCTTGGGTAGGGATGCAGGATTGTTGCACATCAAAATTAAAAGTAAAAGGGAGAATTTTTTCTTAAAATAATGAAAGAAAAGGATTTTGTTAGGAGTCTTATCTTTGCGGTTTTCTTGTAACTTTTTAAAAAGATACATTTCCATCATATGTTGTATGTTTTTTATGTTGTAGTTGGGTTGGGTGTCAAATGTTCTGAGATCTGATTCAAATTCTGTAACTAACTATGTGATTTTAGGTAAATTTCATATCTTCCTCTTAGTCCTTAGTTTTTCAGCTAGTCAGTCAGGTGGCATAGGGAATAGTCTGTCAAGTCTTTCTTTAAATCATCAAATTAAAATGCTTTCTTTCAGCATTAACTATCTCATCTAATTCTTCTACAAAGCTTCTTAAAAGTCTGTTCTTCATGAAAAAAAAGCCCCATATCTGGCGAGTATAAGAGCAGGAAGGTGGGCATTGGGCTGACTGTGGGCACTTGCAGGTAAACAAAGTCCCTGGTTTCAGTTCCAGGGCAGAGAAAAACATTGTAGTTTGCAGCCACCTCCACCTGTGCAAAATTGTCCCCTCAATTTTCTCAAGCAGAGATATCCACTTATAGCAATTGTCAGACCACACTTCTTATATATAGCACAGGATATATCTCATAAATAGTGGGTTATTTGTTTAATGACCATTCAGACAGTTATACTCAAAGGAAAATTCCCTAAAGTCTCTAATATGTTAAGCAAAGAGTAGGAACATCATTAAGGTGCGGATCTTCTTTATCTTTGATTTCTTCCCAGAGTTTTTTTTTTCCCTTTAGGTAACTAAAAAAGAATCTGGACCTCCTTTCTTCTTTTTTTGAGCTCAGGAGATAATCTGGACATGAAGTCAGAAATCTTGTTCAAATCCTGCTTCAGATACTGACCAACTGTGTGACCCTGGAAAAAAATCACTTAATTCTTTAAATTAATATTTATTAAGCACCTACCATATGCCAGACACTGTCCTAAACCCAAAGAAAAGCAAAAAAGAGTTCCTGATCTTAAGGAGTTTACAGTCTAGTGGGGAAGACTTCCTCATTTGAAAATGGGGATGGCTAGTTCCTAATTCACAGGGTTGTTTTGAGGATCAAAAGAATGTTGAACACTTTTAAGTACTGTATTGGTTATTATTATTGTTATTCTACTCTACAATGAGAGCATTGGACAAGACGATTTATAAGTTTGGAAGGTGCAAAAAAGGCAAATTCATGTTTAAAATAATGAAAATCTCCCTAAAAATGAGCAATTCAACAGGAATTTATTAAACATTAACCAGACACTCTGCTAAGAACTGAGAATACAAATACATGCCCTCAAAGAATTTACCATCTACTGGGAGAAGACGACAATACATGAAAGGGAAGGATTGGATTGGGGCATAATTTGGTGAAGATCACAGAATGAGGGATGACTGATCTGGGTCCTTTTCCAAAAGAGGAGTCATCATTTGGATAGGGACCCTCAGGACTGAGGGTGAAGGCCCTGAGGTGTGGGCAGTTATAGTCCAGAGCTATGCAAGTGTGGAATGGGTTTTCTTGAAAAGTAGTAGGTCCTATCTATTTAAAGGTCTTTAGGAAGATTAAAGCTTCTTAGATACATAGGGCCCTCCTCAGTACTTAGAATTCCCAGCCCTAATAATTAGAATACAAGCTCCCAAAACGCAGGAAACTTTTTGGGAGCTCTTTGGGCCTTTCTTTGTATCCTTAGTATTTAGTTCAGTCCATGACATAATACTAAGTCCTAAATTAATGCTTATTGATTGATGATGATGATAGTATTTATATAGTACCTACTATGTGCCAGGCACTTTATAAATATTATCTCATTTAATCCTCACAACAACCCTGGAAGATAGATGCCATTATTATCCTCATTTTAAAGGTAAGAAAACAGAGATTAAATGACTTGCCTAGGCTAGTCTTACACAAGCTAGTAAATATCAGAGGCTGAGTTTGAATTCAGTCTTTCTGACTCCAGGCCCAGTACTCTATCACACCACCTAGATCAGGTGCTTTATGCTATTTTTCCTTGTCAACTAGTTGCATCTTATTACAGTCTGTGCTTTAAACGTTCCATTTTTTTTTTTTTTTTTTGGAGAAAACTATAACTTTAATTCTTTTGTGACAGTGTTCTTCTATGTCTTGCTATCATGTAGCATCATCAGAAAAATATTGAGTTAAAACAATTAGTCTTTGTTTTGGGAATAAACTTGTGTTCATTAAAAGTGCTGCAAAAGACTTCCTCCTATGAAACGTTAGTTCATTATCTGAGTGCAGCATCTGTTCAGGATAAACAAACAAATGAATGAATGTACACACACACACACACACACACACACACATATATATATATATATATATATATGATGAGAGTGAGGAAAGGGGGAATCTCTTTTGGTTTGGCGCAAGGATACATAGTTAAATGCAGTCTAATAGTGGTGCAGAGTCCCCTGTAAAGGAATTTACAGGCCTGACAACCTAGATTGATAAAAAAAGGTTTATTGTAGGGGTTTGGAAATAAGGGTAAAGGTAGAAAGACATCAGGGCCAGAGTTGGTCGCTGGGCATACAGGAACCCTTACATGGTCAGCATAAGGACACCATGTTTTAGGACTACTGCAAAAGAATAGGCTCCAGGGTTTCCTTTTTATAATGGGGGCTCTTGGTGATCTTGAAGGTGGGTGGAGTCCCAGATTCCTGGCTGGTTTCAGCCAGGGTTAGCATTGAATAGAATTTAATGGGTTTTTAGATAAGGAAGAAGCTATTTGTGGGAGTAGGGGAAACCTGAGCAGTTAGTGGGGGGGCTGGGAAAGCCCAAGTTAGCTCAGATCTGGTGGAGGCTGGGAAAGCCCGGATATCATTGGAATTCAAAAGGGTGCTTTTTGACCAGGATTTGTGAATCAAAGGTCCTAGCTTCTTCAGCCGTGGGGTGGTTGGGAATCAGAAAGGAATCTTAAAAGGACCTCAACCCACATTATATGTGTGTGTGTGTGTGTGTGTGTGTAAATATACACATATACATATATATGCATAAACACATACATAGCATGTGTACAATACATTGCATAGCTGCATTTCTGTCTTATATGCATATATATGTATGTACAAGAGTATAAATACATACATAGAGAGAGAGAGAGAGTGGGGGGGGGGGGAGAGAGAGAGAGAGAGAGATGTAAACTAAGTGGGTCAGTTAAGAGATTGCTGCACTTGGAATCAGGAAGAACCAAGTTCAAATCCAGCATCAGACACTGACTCTAGTAAATCACCTAACCTCATTCCACTAGAGAAGGAAATGACAAATCCCTCCACTGTCTTTGCCAAGGAAACCTCATGGACATTATGGTCCATGGAGAGATGAATAATTGGACACAACTGAACAATAACATGTGTATATACGTATGTATATATATATATTTTTTTTTCATTAGTAACTGCCTAAAGGCAAAGTGTGTTACATTTATAACACTTTCCTAGGGTTCTAAGCTTCTGTTAAGGGTGCTTGGGGGGTGTTTCTCATCTCCATCATTGGTTCAAGTCTCCACCAATTGTGTTTTCCCAATTTTTAAGGGCTCCCAATATCCCACTTCCAGTTAATCATTTAATAGTCAGATTAGCTTTTACAAAGGTATTTCCGGAAAAACTACAAATAAACCTCCCAACAGTTGAGGAGATATAATCTCTCCTTATAGCACCCTAGTCTTTGGGGAAAGGGATTAGATTTATAGCTTGACTAAGTTTCTATATAGCCTTAGTTCTATCAAGTTCTAAATTTAAAGGCCCTTTGGGCTCAGTCCTGGGACTTGGTTTCTCTAGGCTCTCTTCCTAAACTGATACTGACATTTGCCATGAAATTGTGACTTCAAGATTACTATGGTTCAAGAGATCTCCAAAGTTGGGTCCCAGGATGCCTTTATCTACACTAGAACTGAAAAGGAAAAAAGAGAATAAACTCCCATTTCTCTGGACCACAAGATCTAAAAGAAGGAGGGGAGAAGGAAAAGTAGCCTTTCACTCCTTGGATATTTCTTGAAAGTGAGAGTCTGTCCCAGTCTGATAATTTTAAAGATGCAGCCTGTTCCAGTTATGTAGTCAGTGGAAAGAGTTCATTTTTATCCATGTGGTAGGGAAGCATGTCTTCTCCCAGGAGCATGTACCTGCCATTTCCCAAATGCCAAAGATTGGCAAAAAAAAGATTGTCTTTAGAAAAAAAAAATTTTTTTAACATTAACATATTCTGCATATAAGTTAGTTTGGAGAGCTCCCACTTAGAAATCAGCCTTTGACACTGGCAGACTTAGTTGCCTGCATTCCTTTGGAGAGTAAGTTTATTACAGTTTATGCTCATTTGAACTTGCTTTGGGCACAACAGTTCATCTCTCCATCCTTGATGGCACTATGTGTTCCTGTATTTAAATAGTAGATTTGGAATAAGTAATGGCAGCTCAATGATTGCAAAGACAAACAGAACTAGAGTGACTTAGATTCTGTCGTTCTCTGTCATCACTTGGAGTTTTTATTTGGGTTTAAAATTTAAAACAGTGAAACTGTGAACTGTGAGGTGTGATATTTTGGTTTGGTAAGTGCAAATTTCAATTCATAAATGAACTATTTTACTGAATTTGAATATCCTTAAAGTTGAAATGCATTATTTTTTAATTGTTAATTTGTTTTAAAACCAAGAAATAAATGAAGAAAATAAAACATTACATCAATGGTATGATAGAATAACTGCCTGCAACTGCTAAAGGTAATTATACCTTTTGCAGATGTTTTTGATTTTATAAAAAATGACTTGTGAAATGGGATTTTTGTGAATTTCTGCCAATCTTACCCTTATGTTTAAGACTTTTCCTAACCTGGAACATGTTGTTTTATGTGAAAGAAACTTTTTGAAATGAAAATTAATTTTTAAAAAGTATTCTTGGATTAACTTTGAGCAAAGATATATGGATAGATATGGGTATGCTATCTATTGAGCATGAATATGAATAAAAGATCAAATTTGATGAAGTAGTTGACAGATTTTCAGAATTTCAAACAAAAACCTGTAGCTATGATGTTATGTATTACTAAGAGAACACCTTGTAAATATCAGTTTTTTCTCTTTTAAAATATATTAAGATGATTTTTAAATATTAGTCCATTATCTTTTCATTATTATTTCATAATTTAAATTTTTTTTATTTTTAAAAATTGTGTTTACTGGCATATTTGTTAGAAGTTCAAAAAAAGAAAAAAAATTATTGTCTCCATTTTTAAACTACCATTATTGTTTGTTTCACTTCATGAGTATCACTCAAAATAATTTCTGTATAAATGAAGTGGGCATTAGGTGGCACCATGGATAGAGCACAAGTCTTGGAATCAGGAATATTCATTTTTATAAGTTCAAATCTGGTCTTAGACATAAGGCAGGTCACTTAACCCTGAATTCCTCAGTTTCTTCACCTGTAAAATGAGTTGGAAAAGGAAATGACAAATCACAGTAGTATCTCTATCCAAAAAACCCCAAATGCATTCACAGAGTCAAACATGACTGAAAAATGATGCAACAACAACATCATAGTGGAGATAGGTGTTTTAAAAAAATGATCTGCTCAGGATATCAAATACTATAGAAATACCACTGGTATGAACTAGGTACTCAAAAAAAATTTCTATTCTGTATAGGGAAGTCTTTTTCCTAATAGTATTCCATTCCAAGCATTAGGTAACAAGAATAACGTATCCAGCAAAACTGAGTTTAATCCTATAGGGGAAAGGCAGATCTTTAGTGAAATAGAGAACTCTTTCACCAATTCTGATGAAAAGCCCAGCACTGAAAAGAAACTTTTATAAACAAACAGAAGAATATATAAGAACCTAGATAGCAGAAATTTCTCTGAACAATAGGGAAATAATAGCATGACAGACAATTGGAAAATAATTAACCAAGTTGTGATATATGATTCCAACAGAATATACTTGGGGCAAAAGAAATAACAAAAAAACTTGATTTCAGAGAATTCTAGGTAGTATGAATTGACAGAGTGAAGTGAAAAGAACCAGAAAAAAAATTTATATAAGCACAAAAAACATAGTAAAGAAGAAAGAAACTTTGAAAGACTCAAGAACTCTGATAAAAGTACTATTTCTCCAAAGGAATGATAAAGATGCATATTGTCCATCTTCTGACAGATATAAAATGAAAAGATATAAATTTTTGGACAGGATACTGTATTGATTTGTTTTGCTTAAATATGCTTATTTGCTAAAAAGATGGTTTTTCCCCTCCCCTTTTATTTCCTATTAGTTTTCAATTCATGGGAGAGTATGGGTTAGTAAGAGTTGTGCCAGAAAGAGGGTCACCTCACATAGACTGGTGAAAAATCAAGACTTGGGGTAGAACTGGGGTCCTCCAGATTGAACCCAGGAAGATCCTCAGGAAGACCCCAGACTGGCTTTAACTAATGTGAAATGTAAACACTTCCAGGCTAGCTCTGCACAAATACAAGCGGGAACCCCTGGGGCTAGCTGGGTAAGGCTATAGGCTCAGCAGAAATCAGAGGAACTTTCACTTCTCAGACAGCATGAAGATGGGGGTTCTGACTTCGAGAAGACTGAGTTCAGGAAGATCTTGACTGATCAGGAATGTCAGGCCCAGCCATGCTGCAGAGATTCTCCTCTGGGCTAGAAGGAACCAAGCTATCCCTAAGTGCAGAGACAGTGGCAGAGTTGTTGCTGGCTGTGGGCACTTGAAGAAGGGCAGAGATCTTGGTTTTGGGTTCCAAGTCAGAAGGGAGAGCTGAAGTGAATCTAGGAATATCATTTTCCCACCTTACGATTAGAAGTGTTTACACTTATGCTTCTCATTAAAAAAAAAAATGAACTGGCAAAGAAGAACCAATCATAGAAATTTACTATAGGAATAAAGAAGAAGAGAATTCTTCTTCTGAGGAGGATATTGAAGTAAAAAAAAAACCTTCTTCTATCCCAAAGAGCAATGTGAAATGGCTCCCTTCCCAGAGAGAATTTATAGAACTCAAAAAAGAATTTAAAAATCAAGTGAGAGACATTGAGGAAAAGCTAACAAATAAATAAGCCATCCAAGAAAAATAAGATTATGAAAAAAAGTTAACCAACTATAAAAGGAGATAGAGTCTTAGAGATGAAGATTTCAGAATTGAACAAGGTGAAGCTGAGAGATCAAAAAACAACAAAACACTATATAAAGAATGAAAAAAAAAAAGAACAGAGTGTGAAACATAAGAAAAACTATAGATCTGGAGAAAAGATCTTGAAGAGAAAATATAAGAAAATTGGACTACCTGAAAGTTATGACTAAAAAACGAACCATTGAATAATAATATAAGAAATAATCCAAGAAAATTGTCCTAGAGTGATAGAATAGGAAGAAGAAGTAGTAATAGAAAAAAAAATCTACCAATCACTATCTCAAAGAAATCTTTTATGGAAAACACATAGGAATATTATTGCCAAATTTTGAAACACCCAGATCAAAGAGAAAATTTTGCAAAAAACAAGGGAAAAAATTCAAATATGCTGGAGCTACAATTAGAATTTTACAGGACTTATCAGCAGGCCCAATAAAAAACCATAGGTACTGAAATCATATCTACTGACAATTGAAAGAACTAGGCATGTGGCCAAAAATATCATCTCCAGAAAAATTATCCATAATATTGGATGAAAAAAAAAAGATATTCAATGAACTTGCAGATTTTCAGGACTTTCTTTCAACCAAATCTGAACTCAATAGAAAATTTAACATATAAAAGCCAATATCAAAGATCAATTTCAAGAAACTTTTAATGGCAAATCATTTATATTTTTAACATGAAAACATATATCATATATAAGATTGACATCAGCAATTGAGCAGCTCAAAAGAAAGATTGGGCCAGAGTTTAGTATAATCTGGCTCTAAAAAGCAAAACCTCCTAAGAAAAAAGTTAAAAACAATAATTATGTATACAAATGAAGTGCAGAGGAAGAATAGACACAGAGGCATTAGAAGGGGAAGGAGAGCTCTTAGCTCTGAAAACCTACTCACATCAGGAATGGATTAAATAGGTAACACTATCTGAAGGGTACCACACTCTCCAAAATCTATAAAGAAATAAGTGGGGAGGCATTTGCAGAGGGGGGAAGCAAAGTAAGGGAGGGATCCATGGTAGGAGGAGGTTAAGTAATAGCAAAACAAGTTTAGGAACAGAATTAAAGCAGAAGAATTAGTAGGGATAGGAAAGATGAAATATACCCAAATACTACAACAAGAATCAGGAGTACAATTTATTAAGAAAAAAAGTATGGTCAGTAATCATTGATCTTAGACAAAGTCAAATTTAAAGGTTCAATTAAAAGAAATCTATATTATATGTCATTCATACTAATATTATTTTGGTGCTGCTTAGAAGATGGAGGGAGAAAGGGGGAAAAAAGAATAAAGTAAAAAGTATACTGCAGGGAACAAAAAAAAACCTACAAGGAAGCAAAGAAAATATGGACACTCATAAATATAATTGAGGAAAGTAGTTTCAGAAAAAACATGGCAGACCTATATGAACTGATACAAAATGAAGGGAAAAGAATCAGATCATTTGCACAGTAACAACAATGTTATGATAATGATGAACTATGAAAAATTTGCCTATTCTGATCAATACAATGATCCAAGACAATTCCAAAGAACTCAAGATGAAAAAATGCTATCTACCTTGAGAAAGAGAACTGATAACTTTGAGTGAAAATTGAAGTATAATTTTCTTATTTTTTATTTCTCTTGCCTTTTAAAAAATATGGCTAATATAGAAATTTACTTTGCTTGTTTCATATGAATATCATATTGCTTACCTTCTTAATAGGTTGGGGAGTGAGTAAGAGGGAGGAAGAGAACTTGGATCTCAACATTTAGAAAGAAAAGAATGTTTTATTAAAAAATAATAAATTAAAATGTTAAAAAAAAAAAAAGTATTGCATCTCTGTACCAGAAGCATGAACACCAGTAAATGTGACTTCTCAGAGGAAGAAGTATAGAACTTATAGATGAGAATCTTATAGACTTGAAATGTATTTCCACCTTCAAAACCAAATTCTGTTGCCAAGTGACATAAGGGAGACATTGGAATTAGCTACCATTGAAGGAGAGCCTCCTGACTCTGTATCCATTTTGCTGCCCAGATTTTGAGCTCCCTGATCCTTCTTTTATATCCCTTTCATTTCTTATTGACTATGCTAGGTGGAAGCAGAACCTTGAATCTGAAACTTCCTACTCTATCTTTTAGCACTTATGAAAACCTAAACTTCCTTGCCTATCTAGCCAGGGGATATAGGAGCAACAAGTTTAGGTAAGATTGCTTTCTACTATTAAAAAAGTAGTGTTTGGATTCAATGATCCCTTTCTGTTTTCTAATTACTTTCTCTGTTGCATTGGATTGAATCCCTACTAGGATTTTATTCTGTCTAGTTATTTGTTAAAAGTCAACAGTAGGCATTTATTAAGCACCTATGATATGCCAGACTGAGGTTAAGTCCTGATACAAAAGGAAGCAAAATAATTAATAATAATAATAATGTTGAGGAATTCCCAGTCTAATTGGAGGGAATAGGGAACAACATACAAATAAAGTATGTTTCTATATCCATTTATCCACACACATATGAATAGATACCCATGCACACATATCCACACACATATATAGTATATCTCTATATCTATCAACATATCTAGGAAATTGGAGATAATCTCAGAGAGAAGTTATTAAGAAAAAGGAGGATGAGGATATGTTTATTATGGAAAGCTATTATTAGCTGAGGTGAAGGAAGCCAGAATGTGGACAGGAAGAAGGAATGGTGGACAGCTATTGGAAATGCCCAGAGTTGGGACATGGAATGTTTTGTGAAGCTGCAAGAGATAAGGGTCATTGAATCACAGCTAGTAGTGTGGGAATGAGAGTGGGGGAGGGAGAAGAAGAGATAGCTTATGGGGTAAGAAGACAGGAAAGGTAAAAAGGAGCCAGATTAGGAAGGATTTTATTTTATTTATAAAATAAATTTATTTATTTATATTTGATTTGGAAAGCAATAGAAAATCACTGAGGTTGATCGAAGAGGGGTCTCCCCTGACAGATTCCTTTGTCAGTCTTATCATTCTAACTAAAAGGTTTGGATTTAATGAATTGTTCTCTGCTTTTTGTCTTTCGCACCTTGGATGAATGATTGAAATCAGATCAGTCATCAGTAATGAGATATGGAAGGCAAGATTTTTTATCTAAAAAAAGTTTTTTCTAGTCTTTTGAAAGGGGGGGGGGATAAGCTACAGTTTTAAAAAAAAATGTATTAAATAAATGTTGTCCAGGAAATGGTTAAGCAACATATGGTAAATGAATTTCACTGCTGTACTGGTGAAGATGAAGAATATAGGAAGGGATGGGAAGATACATATGTGAATTGAAACAAAATGAAGTAAGTGGAATCTGGAAAACCACACATATACAGACTGTGTATCAATATAAATGGAAACAATGAGACCAACAATAAAGATTGAAACTGTAATTATGTTTTTGAAGAAAAGATATTTAGAGGGAAACAGGGTGATTAAAGGTAGGACACAGTACAAACTGTCACTTGATTTATGTGTTGGTTAGTTTTTCTGAATTTTAAAAATCTTTTTTATTCTTTGTTCTAGGAGATGGCTCTGGGTCCTAAAAGGAGACAGAGATGGAAAGAATATGCTGGGAAATAAATGTTATATAAACAAACTGTTGCAAGACATATTTCATGTGTACCAGGACCCTCTTACACTAAAACAAAAAACAATAGGAATTTAATCATATTGACAAACATTTACTAAATGGCTACTGTATGGAGAGTTCAATAATAAAAGTTGGGGAAATAAGAAGTTTAGAGAAGGGGCAGCTAGGTGGAGCAGTGGATAGGAGGACCTGAGTTCAACCCTGGTCTCAGACACTTAACACTTCCCAGCTGTGTGACCCTGGGCAAGTCACTTAATCCCAATTGCCTCAGAAAAACAAAAACAAAAACAAAAACAAGAAAAAATCAAAAGAAGAAGAAGAAGAAGAAGTTTAGAGAAGATTGTGTTCCTGCCCTCTAGAGCTTATAGTCTAATGGAGGATCAGGTACAGTGGAAATAATGTTGGACTGTAAGTCTGAGGTCCAAGGTTCAAATCCTAGTTCTGCTATTTATTACCTGTGTAAACTTGGCTATCTCTTAGCCTCAATATCCCATTTGTAAAAAACAAGATTAAACTACATGGTCTTGAAGGATTCTTTTAGCTTGAAACCTATATCATTGGGAAAACTCAGGAATAATAGTTCATGATAAGTGGATTAAAGTAGGAAAGGAAAGTGCTTCCCAGAGAGGAAAATCCTTGCTGAGAGAGGATATCATCCTAGGTAGAAAAGGTAATATTTAAGTTGGCTTTTAAAGAAAAGATAGACATAGAGTGTAAGGACAAACACAGTTAGAAAAGATTCTAGCTTGTATCTAGATAATATCAAGTATGGAGAGAAAATGCTAAAGGCTAAGGCTAACTAGAAAGGTCAGGTAGTGCAACAGTGTGGAGGACACTGAATACCAGGTAAAGAAGTCATCTTTTCTTCTGATAAGCACCCTTTCAAATAAGAATATTTCTTCCCTTGTTTCAGAATCATTTAATGCTAATATGACCAAAATCTGCCTTTTATAATCAATACAGAAGGAGAAACAATATTGTTTTGGTTTGGAGGAGTGTTGTCTGCTTTAATTCCCAGGAAATTTCCTCAGACAGATATCTCCAATCAACTCTAATCTACTCATCAGTAGTTTCCTTTCAAAAGTACTCACTTGAGGCTGAGCCAAAGCCTCATCAAGTATTTTAGGCTTGGAAAGTGGGGCGGTGGGGAGTTGGAGAGAGAGAAGGGCAGAAAAAAAAAAGGAGGGTTTAAGGAAGATGGGTGGTTGCTGATATGTGGAGGCTTCCTTTTGAAAATCTAATTAAGCACAGGCAAAATATTTAAAGTCTAAGGTAAAATATTTTGGATATTTTGTAGCAGATTGGGAAGGATGGGGTGAGGAGGAGAATGTAATCTATCCTTTCCCAAACAATTCAGCATTAATGTGATTGAAAGAAGATATGTTTTATAAGGGGCATCCTTTCCAAAATATGACAATTGAATGAATAGGGTTTTACCATTGACCATCTCTGCTTAAGTTAACAAATACAGTACAAATACATTAATTTTAAACCATTTTGACCAATTATTCAGAAATTGAGTAGTGTTAATGCCAGGGTCTCAAGATTTCTCACAGTTTTGCCCCAGGGATCAGAGAATAGCTTTGAACATATATTCAAGAATTTGTCTTTTGATGACTTTAGGACATAAAATCGTAGCCATCGTCATCGTTGTCATCATCATCATCATCATCATCATCATCATCATCCATGCTGTTTAATTAATTCTGAGTCAGATCTTAGGCAGCTTACAACACAATCTAAGGCATCACACTTTTATCTGAGAAACACAAAATACAGGAGGACACAAGTATAATCACAACAACCCTTCCAAGTAAGATGAATCCCCAGAACTGCCCTGTGAGGTTTAACATTTTTTTTTAGTTTTCCTTTGGTTAACACATTCTATTCAAGAATTGTTTCTAAAACACCAGGTCAGTGGCTAGGACTGGTCCTGTTTTTATTTGGGCACTGACCTCCTGGCTGCTCCACAAACAAGACACCCCATCTCCTTGCTTTGGATGTTTTCTCTGGTTATCCTCCATTCTTGGATTGTTTCCCTTCCTTGGCTCTGACCTCTCTGGCTTCCATTAAGTTCCCCAAATACCCCCTTCTACTGGAAGACTTCCTGAATCTTTCTTAATTCTAGTAATTTCTCTTTGTTATTTCCTATTTATCTTTATATAGCTTGCTTTTTATACATGTGTGCATATTACCTCCCCCATTAGATTGTCAACATTTTTTGAGGGCAGGGACTGTCTTTTGGTTCTTTTTGTATCCCCAGTGCTTACTTCAGGGCTTAGCACATAGGAGGCATTTAATAATTATTTATTAATTGATTCTTTCATTAATTTTTTAGCTGTCTAGAGAGTGATAGGTATATCTTTGTTGGAACTATTGGCAGCAAAATTTGCTGCTTTCCAGATCTCACAGCCCTTCTGTCCTGTCTCTCTGATTGTGATAATAATTTCTAGGATACTAAGAAACATAGATAGTGATATAATAGCTAAGGTTCCTTCTAGCTCTAAAACTATCATCTTATCAAATGATTTTCTTAATACCACATAGGACAGAAATAAATTCTAGAGAAAGAGAAGTAAAATTACTCACTTTTCCTGAAATAACAATCACTTAACTTGCAGACTGATTCAAATATCTCCATTTGTCTGTTTTGATTTCTGTCCCTTAAAGAATTTTTCCCCTTTATTTTTGAATAAATTTTGTTACATATAGTAACGAGGTGAGGGTAATGGCCTTTTCAAATGAATAAAGTATCTGACTATGTAATCATAGGTAGGATACTTAGCCACTCAGTGTTTTCAGATAATAATAACCTCTACTTATAGAGCACCTTGTATTTTTCAAAATACCTTTATATTAATTCACTTTTGCTGATTCACATGGGAATAAATGATAGAATAAGAAAAAAAAAGCCATGGAATGAATGAGTCTCTAAAAACTTCTTAACCCTTCAAGGTAACTGAAGGATGCTGGATAATTTTATCTCTCATTCATATAGAAGGTCATGATGCTAGCAAAAAAAAAAAGGAGAATATGAGAAATGAATAATTGACTGCATAGATGGTGTCCAAGAACAATATCTGATCATCTAGAACAGTAATACTCAAACTTTTTTTTCTCAGTATCTTTATACTATTAAAAATTATTGAAGATCTGTCCAAAGAGTTTTTGTGTATGTGGTTTATATTAATAGATATTTACTACATTAGAAAGAAAAAACTAATTTTGAATGTGTAGATCCTCTGAAAGGGCTTCAGCAACCCACAAGATTCACTGGATCACACTTTGAAAATCACTGTTCTAGAACATGCCTTATGATTTAAAAAAGAAGAAGAAGAAGAAGAAGAAGAAGAAGAAGAAGAAGAAGAAGAAGAAGAAGAAGAAGAAGAAGAAGCAGAAGAAGAAGAAGAAGAAGAAGAAGAAGAAGAAGAAGCAGAAGAAGAAGAAGAAGAAGAAGAAGAAGAAGAAGAAGCAGAAGAAGAAGCAGAAGAAGCAGAAGCAGAAGAAGAAGAAGAAGAAGAAGAAGAAGAAGAAGAAGAAGAAGAAGAAGAAGAAGAAGAAGAAGAAGAAGAAGAAGAAGAAGAAGAAGAAGAAGAAGAAGAAGAAGAAGAAGAAGAAGAAGAAGAAGAAGAAGAAGAAGAAGAAGAAGAAGAAGAAGAAGAAGAAGAAGAAGAAGAAGAAGAAGAAGAAGAAGAAGAAGAAGAGTTCCTGGTAAGAAACAAAATGTGTCTCATGAAGATGGGGGAAAACAAAATTTGGCAAAAGATTCATCAATATAATCATAAGGACTTTAAGCCTTGAAGAAGGCAGAGGAAAAGAATAAGGAAAGAGGAAGGGAATATGCACTTATTAAGTATCTATAATGTGACAGGCACTGTGATGAGTGCTTTCACAAATTTTGAAAAATGCTCAGATAATGATGTCAAAAAATTGTAAATGGTGGGGATGCCCATCAATTGCAGAGAGTCTAAAAAATTGTTGTATATGTTCTGCTATTAAAAAACAAACTTAATGATTTAGAAAAGCATGGAGAGAACTCCCTGAAATAATGAGGAGCAAAAAATGAGCAGAACCATAAGAACACTATATTAAGTAACAGCATTATTGTTTTAAGAACTATGAACAACCAAGTCATTCTATTATAAATACCCCAAACATCCTCCTATGAAGGAAGATATTGTTTGAAAAAGCACAGAAAAAGAACGAACATGCAAATGTATATATATATATATATATATGTATATATATATATATACACATATGCATGTGTGTATATAATATATGCTTACACATACTATACACACACAGTTACCCACATACAGATATCTGTTTTAATAGTAGCCACCTCAAAGTTTTGGGGGAGAGGAAAAAAGTCACATGATAACTTTGTTGTATATTTGAAAGAAATAGCAGTTGTATATAATAGATCTACAATTTCAGGTGCAATCCTCTATTTTTCTAACCCACTTTGTTATGGAAATGCTTGCTTTATTTTTAAGTTCAGAATAAAATAAATTTAAAAAAAAGAAAAATGCTTAGGTAAAACAATAAGACTGGACTAGTGGTAGGAAATAAAGGTATGATATAAAAGAATCATAGCCTGGTAACTCTTAGATGTGGGGCAGATAAGTGGTACAGTAGCTAGATCACTAGACATTGAATCAGGAAGACAAATTCATGAATTCAAATCCAGCTTCAGATAGTTGCTAGTTGTGTAACTCTGGACAAGTTACTTAACTCTGTTTGCCTCGGTTTCCTCATCTACAAAATGAGCTGGAGAAAGAAATGGCAAACTACTCCAGTATCTCTGTCAAAAAAAAAAAAAAATCCCAAATGAGGTGGGCCATGAAGACTTGGACACACCTTAAATGACTGAACAAAAATAGATTAGTATGTAGCTTGTGTCCATAGAAATTTGGCAATGGCAGTGGCATTAGAGGTGGCAATGGGATCAACTCTCCAGACATCTGTTGTAGATCTTATTCTGCTAAATTCTAACCTTGTTTTTCTGATCATATTATTGCACATAAAAAGAAAGGGAAATGCTATTTTGGAGTTTGTTTGGGGTCACAAGGTTTGATCAATGACATAAAAATGATAAAACTTTAGAAGAAAATGTCCATGTCATCTTGAAATTTATAATAATAAAGGAATAGAATTGCAAGTTATAATCCAATACATCCACTAGCCTTTAGGAACACTTTAAAAAAATTTCAGAGAAGACATGTTAGAATGCTGGGCCTGGAGTTAAGATAATCTGTGTTTAAAATCTGGCCTCAGGTGCTTGCTAGCTGTTTGATCCAGGGCAGATCTTTTAGCTTCTTTCTGCCTCAGTTTACTCAACTGTAAAATGGGTATAATAATAGCATTTATACCTCCCCACTCTCCACTGTAAGTGGTTGTGAAGGTCAAATGATAAAATATTTGTATAGCCCTTAGTACATTAGTAAAGCCTGGCACATAGAAAATGTACCCCCTCCTATTCCTTCCTTACAATTTAAAAAAAAAAGGGGAAAATTTAGTTCCTAGAAACTCTAGGACAATGACTTTAATTTCAATCCCATGCAAAATTCTAGAAATGACTATTAAACAGATGGTTTGTGGGCACTGATAAACTGGAAGTCATCATTCATAGTCAGTACAAGTTCACTAAAAGAGTCTATGCCAGACAAAGTTCATTTCCATTTTTGCTATGGTTACCAAGCTAGATAATCAGAGAAATGCCTTAATTTGAGATTAACATCTGACAAACTCACAGTATTTTGTTGAGATACTCTGTTGGATAATCTAGTGAGGTGGATTCTTAACTGTTGGAACAACTATACTCAAGGAATTGTTAGCAAATCAAGTTCATTTTAAGACAGAGGTTCTGAATCTGGTTTCTATGAACTTGATTTTATTTTTCTTTTTAATTTTTTTGATAACTGTATTTCAATATAATTTTTTGGAAATCTTATTTACTTTGTTCATTTAAAAACAATATTCTGGGAAGGGCTTTGTAGGCTTCACAAGAGTGACAAAACAGATTAAGCAAAACAATTAAGAATCCTGATTTAGGGGGAAATCTCAAGAAGTATTACACAGAGGTACTTTGGCCCTGTCTTATTGGGATCAATGTTTTTATTATAAATTCATCAGCAACTTGGATGAAGAGTAGGAGACACTCTCTTAAAGTTGATTCAAAAATTTTTGGTAACTAAGATACTGAAAGACTGAATTATCATTCAAATAGCCTAATACCAGCACAGTGAAATTTAACTAGTAAAAATATGAAAGCCTTGTTCTTACCTTTAGTAGTAATAAAAAAAATCAATATATAATGACATAATGAAGTAGACCTCAGTTCATGTAGAAAAATTCTGGGGTTTTAGTTGACTACAAGTTTAATATAAGCTAATAGAAGACCTCATCTACTAAGAAAGCTAATTAAATTTTAGACTATACACAATACTGGTCATCATCCCTCTATATTCTGTATCAGCCAGACTACAGCTATGTCAATCTAGGCACTAGACTTCAAGAGGAACATAGACCAACTTCTGAAAGGTTTGCTAAGATGGTGATCAATACTAGATCAGGGAATGCGGAAATGTAAGCAAGAGAAAAGGAAGCTAGATGGCTCAGTGGATAAAATGCTAAGCTTGAAGTCAGGAAGAACTGCCTTCAAATCTGGCCTCAGATACTAATTGTGAGACCCTGGGCAGGTCACTTAACCCTGTTTGTCTTAATCTACTGGAGAAGGAAATGGTAAACCACTCCAGTATATTTGAGAGAAAACCCCATAGATAGTATGCTTTCCAGGGTCATGAAGTCAGACAACTGAGAGCAACAAGGCAAGAGAAGACAAGGGAAGTTTGATGGTGGTCATGTTGTATACTTTCTGTTCATCTACAGGGAGCAGGAGGAGGACCTGGATAGAAGTGGCAAAGAGGCATTCCTTAAGTGTAATGCTAGAATTCATTAAAACCCAACTCTGAGGCAGGTAGGTGAACTTGTGAATAAAGCACCTGCCTTGGAGTCAGGAGAACCTGAGTTCAATTAAGACCTCAGACACTTAAAATATGTGTAATTCTAGACAATTCCCTGACTGCCTAAAAAAACAAAACCGAAAAAAAAAAAAACAAAAGAAGAACCACACAAAATCCAATTCCAAAACAACCCAACTCAAAATCCACTTTTTTCCATGATACATTCCTTACTATTCTTTGTCACTAACAACTTTACTTCCTGGGAAGCATTTTGGTTTGCAACTTTTGATGTCCTTATCATGCAATATTCTGCTCAAAACCAGGAAGAATTTCCTAACAGTATACCTTTCCAAAAATGGAATATGCTGTCATACAAAATAATGAGCTCCCCGCTACAGAAACTGGTTAGTTGGAAACCACATAACTACTTTCCAGGGGTATTATAGACTTTCTTTACAAGGAAGAAGATTGGACTACCTTCTCAGGCCATACAAGTATTTTTGTGTTTCTTTGAATTCTTTATAATCATCATTTCTACTGCACAATAATATTCTATTCCATTCCGATCCCACAATTTGTGTAGTCATTCTCCAGTCAATGGATAATCCCTTCTAACTTTGAGATTCTTTATTTTTTAGGATCTTTCAAAGTTATCTAGATAGGACAATGGACAGAGTGGATGGAGTGGACCAAACTGTGGTCAGGAAGACGAGTGCAAAATTGATATCACAAGCTTACTACTTTTGCCTGCCTCAGTTTCTTTCACTATAAAATAGGAATAATAACAGCATCTACATCAGAAGGCTATTTGAAGGATCAAATAAGATGATATTTATAAAGTCCTTAGCACAGTGCTAAACCTGGCACATAGAAGATGCTTAATAAATGTTTGTTTCCTCTCTCTTACTACTTAATATCATGATTCTTACATAAACTTGTGAGTCAGGCAAGGTAAATATTGCCTTCATTTTACAGATGGGCATATTGAAGTACTAAGAAGGTTAGTGATTTGATTACACTGTTAAAGTCAGATAGTAGCAGATCTAAGAATAGATATTAAATTTCTTTTTATTTTTGTTTTGTTGATTAGTCATGTTCAATTTGCCATTACTCCTTTTGGGCTTTTCTTGGCAAATTTGCTAGAGTAGTTTATCATTTTCTTCTTCAACTTGTTTTAGATATGAGGAAACTGAGCCACACAGGGTTAAGTGACTTGTCCACGATCACACAGTAAATATCTGAGGCTGGATTTGAACTTAGTTCCTTAGACTATAGGGCTGGCATTCTATCTACTATGCACCTAACTGCCCCATACTTTTTAAAATTACTTTTCAATGTTCTTTTTATTATATCCTGCTACCTATAAATGTATTAAACAAATGCTATTTAATTAGGATGCCATTATAACAAATATTCAGATGATTACTTAAGTTCTCTGCTCCACAAATCAAATAAGGTATTGTTGATCTGTATAAGGAAAGATGCTCTAAAATTTTATATGTAGGGAAGTATATCTGGAAGAATTTATTGTGTTGTGTTTTTTTTTTTACAGGAGTAGCAAAAAAGGAGATTGTTTCTCCTCTCTGAATACTGAAGGTGCACAGTTATATCTGATTGGAAGACAAGAATTGAGATTTCTATTGTCAAATATGATTCATTTGGAAGACAAGATGGGAGGGAAGGACATTCTGTTCTTAATTTTTTTTATTCTGAACTTATCAAATGCCAAATAAAATAAGTATTTCCATATTCAAAGTAGAACAGAAGAAGGCTGTACACAAATCTCCATTACTTTCAGCTTGATTTTTCTTTTAAGTAAATATTAAATTCAACATGTAACTTTCAGAGCTGTCGTGCTTGTCTGTGTCTCCTTCTGGCCTCCCTTCTGTTCTCTTCTATGCATTTTTGAAAAATGCTTCAATGATATTCCTTTCTTTCTTTCATTTTTTGGCAACTCTATTAACATGTTCCTTTCAGGAACATATATTAAACCAGAAGAAGTCACCAAAATGTTGCCAAGGAAGAAGTACCCCAAATTCCACTTTGTTTTTATTTTAAAAATAAGTTTTATTGTGCCCATTTGTTGTTCTTCATACATTTTTGGATATAACTGCTTACCTTCCTCCAATATTGAACCTACTCCCATATCAAAGAAAATCAGTGAGACACAAGTGACTGATACAAGTGACTGATCATGAGTTAAACATTTCCATTATAAAGGTGGGGTTCTGTAACAGCTTGAAAGTATTACAATTTCCCAAATATAATCTAGTCCATTTGCTTCCTCATATTCAATTCTGGTCCAGGCTCACCATCAATCTCCATAGAACACCCATAACTTAACAAGCTGCACATCCAATTGCATGGAATAATGCATATAATATGTTTTGAGTGACCATGCATCTCTTGAAGGACTCCTTGTAATATCCTTGGCTTCAATACTATGGATTATATAAAAGCCTTTTATAACATAAGATGGATTGGATAATTGTAATTATCAAATATGATTCTCCAACAGTCCTCAACATATTCTGTTAACAACTGTATGGCTATTGCCTTATTCAGGGACAGTATAGTAGAATAGAGACAGTACTATGTAGTAGAAAGTGTACTGTACTTGTAGCTGAAATTTCCTATTTCTTTATTATAAGATTTACTAACAAGTCATTTTAGCTATATAAGCCTCAACTGCCTCATCTGTAAATCATAGATGATGATGAGGATGATGATAATAATCATAATACCTCATCGGGTTGTTTCAAGGATCAAATGAGATAGCACATCAGAATGCTTATAAATCTTAAAGTGCTATTTAAATATTAACATGGGGGGGGAATAAAAAGGATTAATTGGCCATGGAGTTAGGAAGAGCTTATATTTACCTATTATTAAGGTGCCCAAGGGCACATCACTTATTAGAAAACTGGTTCAATGTCTGTCATGCCTACCTCACAGGGCTGTGAAGCTCAACTGAAATTATAATGAAATACACACACACACACACACACACACACACACACACACACACACACACACACACACACACAAATACTTGGATAACCATAAAAAGTGCTATATCTATTGTTGTTATTATTAATGTCAGGATCTCCATGCTAAGAACCACCTCTCTCTCTGCCTCTCTCTCTCTTTTTTCCCCCTTTCTTTTTTCCTTCTTCTCCTCCTCCTCCTCTTCCTCCTCCTCCTTTTCTTCCCTCTCTCTGTCTGTTTCTCTCTCTTACTGTCTTTCTCTGTCTCTCTATCTATCTCTATCTCTTTCTCCCTCTCTCTTTTTTCCTCCTCCTCC
Organism: Sminthopsis crassicaudata; assembly: GCF_048593235.1. NCBI lineage: Eukaryota > Metazoa > Chordata > Mammalia > Dasyuromorphia > Dasyuridae > Sminthopsis > Sminthopsis crassicaudata. The sequence goes on from NC_133619.1 coordinate 320,100,278, forward strand.
TCCTCCCTTTCCTTCTCCTCCTCTTTTTCTCCTCTTCCTTCTCCTCCTCTTTTTCCTCCTCTTCCTTATCCTTCTCTTCCTCCTCCTCCTTTTCTCCCCCCTCTCTGTCTCTGTTTCTCTCTCACTGTCTTTCTCTGTCTGTCTCTGTCTCCCTCTCTCTTTTTTCCCCCTTTTTCCTCTCCTTCCTTATTAGGAGACACTATTTTCTAGAGCAGAGGCCCAGCAAGTAAGCTGTACTCTGAACTTGATATAACAATAGTCTTCTGTGTTCACCCTCTGGATGAATAATTAATCACAGATTGGATGGTCCCTGAGACTGAGCAAGCACCAATAGGCCCAGACATGAGGCCCTGCTACAAATGGACTTTATGTCACTGGACAACCTTGTCTCTCTGTTGCTGTTTTGCCTTGCCCACCTATACTACAATGTCTAATTCTTTGTCTAACAACAAATAGAGAAACTAAAGTTTAGCCCCATCTTAGGTCTCCTAGAGGAGGTCCCATCATATGTGTATTTTCCCACTCCAATAATAAAAAATATCTAATTTCCCATTCCCAATGGAATAAAGAAATCTTTTTATTTATAATCTGTATGAGGTCTTTGGTATATCTGGAGTTAAGAGTGGTTGTAAAACTTCTGCAATTTTTTAGACATTTGTTACTGGAGTTGATGTTAATATTTTATTAACTTTCACCTGTAGGACTGCGAGCATGCAGTTTGTTATAGTCAATGAGGGATGGTCTTATATTAGGGTTAGGTGATATAGTAGGCCGGGCCTGACTCAGGCCACTTTGGGAATTCAGGTTAAAGAATAGAATAACATGAAACTCTTGTAGAATATCTGACAATTAACAAAGAATGGTTTCTCAAATGTAGCAAAGAAGGATATTGAGAGCTATGAAAATTTATTCAGTGAGGATGCACCATTTATTTACCTTATATTAATGTTGGTTATGTTTTTAATGTGCTGGTCAGGAGCCTGAGGGAGGAGACATGATTATTGGTAACCTGGCTTTTCTACTTAGGCTACCAGGAAGCTATAGTAATTGTCTAAATCTCTAGTGTCCTGAGCAAATTTAGTCTTGGGCTATTTTAATACCATTTACAGAAAAGATAGCCTAGCTTGCTTGGGGACAAGAGCTTACTCTAACTATAGATTAACTACTTCTGCTGTGAGATGATAATGAGAGAAGGACTTCTGCATTTTCAACTACTCTCAGTCATGTACACAGTGTCTTAAATTCCACCAATCTAGATTAATTTCCTTGGGCTCTGGGAAACCTTTTGGGTTTTTTCAGTTCTTTCAGTTGTATTTCAATTCTTTATGATCCCATTTGGGGCTTTCTTGGCAAAGATACTGGAGTAGTTTTCCATTTCCTTCTCCAGCTCATTTTACAGATGAGGAAACTAAGGAAAGCAGAGGTAAGTGATTTGCCCAGCATAGCATAGTAAGTGTCTGAGGCTGTATTTGAATTCTGGTCTTCCTGACTTCAGGCCTGCCATTCTATCTATCACTCTACCTAGCAACTCTTTTTTTTTTTTTAAACTTTAAACAATTTGCATTTTATTTTATTCTTATATTTTTATCTATAAATTTTGACTCAAGAATCATTAAGTAACAAACCCTTAAACTTCCCACAAAGTATATTTTCTGAAAACAGGTAGGTAGAATCAGGTAGGCAAAATTACATCAAAAGGTGATTAAACCAATAGCACATGTTCTTTTCCATTTTTGTTGTTTGCCAATTGTTAACAGGAATATGTGCTTTAATGTTCATTATTTGATACCAGTACTTGTCTGTTATCTTTGACCTAAATCTTGTTGCCTTTTAGTTTTGTCTTTACTTTCAATGTTGTAGTCATTGTGTATATTCTGTTTTGGCTCTGCTATCATTTTTTGGAATCAGTTCATGCAAGTCTGCCTGTTCTGAATTCTTCATATTTGATATTCTTAATGACACAATGATATTCCATTATATTCATATAGCATAGTTTATTCAGGTATTACCCAATCGTCAGGTACATTTTTTGTTTCCTGGTTTTTATTTTTATTATTACAGATAATATTGTTATGAATATTTCTGTACATTTTTTCATAGTACCTCCTTGATACTACCCCTTTTCCCAGTTGGCACTCATAAATTTACAGGTTGGGTTCCCATTGGTGTATCTATTACCCTCAGGTCAAAGATATTCCCCAAAACGGAGGAACTCTGGTGCTCTGATCAGTGAGCTTACTTTTAAGAGTCGCAAGTAGACAATTAATTCAGAGCAAAGACATTTACATGAAGATGGCAGCAGATAACCAAACTTTCCCTCCTTTTAGCTGAAGATCTTTTCCATAAATATATACAATGCTGTTAAGAAGATTGAGATTAAATTTCTAGAACACTATACGTGAGGGGTGCATGTAGCTAATATAAGTAGCCAAGGAAATTCATAATTCTGACATCCAATGTCCTCCTCATACCCTCTGTCCCACTTTGTCACTCACCCCCAGTCCCTACTTCTAGGACATGGTGCTATTGGATAGTTTGCCCAGATGGTTCCCTATGTTTGCTCCTCTGTGCAGCTCAACTCTCAATGACCAAGGATAGTTCATTTAAAACCATAGTCAGCTCTTTCTTCTGTTGCCAAAGATCACATTTCTTGAAGCTGCTTCCTGCATCGGACTCTTTTTTTTGCTTCTGTCTCTTTGGAGAATATTTGTATCTACTCATAGATTCAAATAGCTTGATTCTCCAAACTGTTCTTGTTGGATATACTTTCCTTCTGGATAATGGTCAAAGGGAAAAGAGGCAAATGTTCCTTCTCCCCACAGTAGTAACTATTTCACTGACTCCAAAGCTTGACTGATTTAGATTTTTATTTTTATAAGTTATATATTAAATTTGCTATACACTCAAAGGAAAAGCAAGCTGTATACCACAGAGATTGCAGTTTTATGTACAATAATTCTTTTCTGTTCCACTCTATATAAGGACATGCTCACTCTACTTGGTGGTTAAGTTCAGAACAAAAAAAACAAAATCAACAGCTGACACAAAGTATAAATGGAATCTAAATGACAAATTTACTAATTGGTTTTCCTTAACTACATACTATAAACTCCATTATCAAACATATCAGGGAATGAAATGCTCTGGTGGCTAAAGAGTGACATTTATTAACACATTTCAAAACAAATTACAATAGAAATATACACTTCATACTAAAGTGATACTGAATATAATTAAATTTTCCTTAGAGTCTACTACAATGAATACTTCACAGTTATGTCAAGCATAGCTTTTTAAAGAACTCCAGAAGCATGACTAACTCCAAAGGTGTGAATATTCTGCATCTGTTTACCATGTTGTTGATAGCAGTCCCTTTCTGTTGGTTGAATAACTACATGACATTGATTTCCCAATCAATAGCAGTTGCCCTTACATTTAGAAAAAGAACGATGTTATGTTTTCTGAAGGGATGATTGGCTTAGATAACTCTTTGTCCTTCATTGTAGTATTAATACTTCTGTTATATACCCCTTACTTTCTAGGATTGCATCAACTAGCCGATAAAGGGAAAGTCAATCCCTCTCCCCATGTTTTTGTGGGTCTTTTCTTCTTGTCCTTAAATTTCTATCAGTGTGCTCACTGAATCGAAAGATTGGAGAATTTAATAATTTTTCTCACATAATGTCTTTGAAAATGATCCTATAGGAAAAGGGTAACACAATGAGCTGTTGAGAATCACTGAGACCTTGCTTAGGACCAATCTTTAGCTAGGGCTCTAAATTAAACAACCTTTAAAGGCATCTTAGAGGAGCCCATGTGGTGAAGTGAAAGCAGACTGAATTTGGCATCAGAAGATTTGAATTTCTACTTATTATCTGTGTCACTTTGGGCAAACTGCTTCACCAGCCCCATTCTTCACCTGTAAAATGAGGGGGTTCCACTAGAAAACCTCTAGGGTCCCTTGCAGCTCTCTACCTATGATCCTAAGAATGCTAAGAGCCTATATTTATAAAATCATAGAAATAGACTTTAGAGGGCACCCATTCCAGCTCTGTTATTTCACATGAGGGGAGTAAAGGAAGGAATTTATTTATTAAATGGCTACTGTGTACCAGACACTATGCTAAGTGCTTTACAAATACAATCTCATGTGATCATATTTGATCAATAATATATCATATGATCAATAATCCTGGGAAGAAGATGTTATTTTTATCTTTCTCATTTTATAGTTGAGAAAACTGAGGCAGACAGACTTTGAATGATGGATGCACAGAAAGTTACAATTAAGACTCTTGGATAGCTAACTGATGCAGTGGATAGAGCATCATGCCTGTAGTCAGGAATGACTTATGAATATGAGCCAAGATATCCAGGATCAGGGTTAAGGAGGTCCATTAATTGACTGAAGTTGAATCCTAGAATAGCCTCTAAAGCACAGGTATTACAGCTTTCAATCTGAGCCTCTCCAGGTTCTAATATCTGGACCCCAATGCAAGATCATCAAAGAGATCTTAGCAATGATGACATCTGCTTCAGAATTATCTCAGAACTGACTATTTAATCCTTCCTTATTGAGCTAGTCATTTACCTCAAAAGGGGATAGACATCAATAAGCAGATATGCCTCTATGTGAATACACATAGTTAATTCAGAGTCAGGAAGATCTGATTTTGAATCATACCTCTGAAACTTAAGTAACTGTGTGATCCACGCTAAATAGTTTTACATTTCTTGGCCAGAGTTTCCTATCTGTAAAATGGGGGTAATTTCACAGGGTTGTTGTGATAATCAGTGAGATATATAAATAATTAAGCTTTGCAAACTTTAAAGCACTTTTTAAAAGTTAGCTGTTATGTTTGTTTGTTTTTTTCACTCTATATGGGGTTTACATGAGAAAATGAACAGGAAAAAAAATACATTGATGATAAGAACTTCAAAGTTGTTACCTTTTTGTGTTTCAGGTTTGGTCTTGTTAAAATTTAGATGATTGGATAATTAGGATTGGGAAGAACACTGGAGCAAGCTTCCAGAATTCATACAAAGTTGTTTTTTGTCATAATTCTACTTCAATTCAATAGTCTCTCAGTCAATAAAGTGAATAAACTTACTTCTTTACCAAGTCTACTCAATTGCTTCTGGTTTTAACCCCAGGGCCAAACAGGACAAATCTAATTTACTTTCCTCCTGAGGGCTAATTGACCATAATTATCAGCATTGATTGAATGTTGACTTCGTGGAAGGAACCATGCAGGCTGTATGAATTAAGAAATTTCTGCTTCCAGTAAGAAAATATACTTGTGACATCAAATTAATCAGAATGCTGTTGGGTGAGCATACAGTATATGAAAAGTGTGTAACTGCAGACTGACATATTCCCAACCCCCTAAGATGGAGGCCACTATATGGGGGAGGACCCCTGACTTCTTTCTGGGAGACAGGACTGGCAAAGATGTAGACTTTCTGCTTGGACAGAAGTCTCTGCATTGCTCAATAAACTGGGAAAGGTAGGACATGAAAATCACTTTCCCTTTCCCTTAGATCTTATGGCCCTGAGAAATGGGCTTGGAGTTCTGTTTGGTTTCTTTTTCCTTTCTAGGTGGAGCTAGTAGAGTATTTATCAAAGACCTTGAACCACAGCAATCTTGGAACCAGGATTATAAGCTTGTTGCAATTTGCCCAGGAAGGAAACCCTGAAAAGTCAGGGATCCAGGTTGCAAGTCTGGGATGGGGGAAAGGCTTTAGACTTGGAACTTGAATTTGGTGGAACTTATATTTTGTAGGAACTGAACCAAACTGTGAACCTAATCCCTTTCTCCTCTTAAGAGATTATGATCCTGAATTGCTGGGGAAAATGTTTTCATGTGTTTGATATTATTTTTGAAGTACTTTTTTCCTCTGTAAAAGCTATTTTAAGAGGTGAAATGGAATCAAAGTACTTTAGGTCTCCTTAAAATTGCGGGATATAATTGGAGGGAACTTTTTTTTGTTGTTGTTTTTTTGCCGAGAAAACTGAGAATAGGGCCATGAAAAGTCATGCACAATTTAAATGACTGAACAATAATGATATACGGGCCACCCATATATTCAGAAAATGTAAGAGATACCCAATGGATAGCTTCCTTGCTTCATGAATCTGGACAATATCAAGAAAGCTAGAGGAAAGACCAAGACATATGGGAGAAGTCCCCTTCCCAAATTACCAAATTACTAGATTTATGGGAGGACATCATAAACTAGAACTGGGGAGAATGGGCAGGCAAAGATGGATCATGAAATCACAAATTTTGACCTGGAAGGTGCCTTAGAGTTCATAGAATCCAACTCCCTCATTATACAGATGAGGTCAGGAGAGATTAATTTATTGAGGATCATATAGCTGGTAGTGATCTGAATGGGTTTTTCCAAATATCTGAATGAATAAGATCGCATGCTCTTCAGAGCAAAAAAGTAACACTTGATGGCTTCTTAATGGTCTCTAATCAATCAGTAACTAACATTTAAATATCTACTGGGCATTTAAATACAGCACAGGGATATGCTGAATGTTGGGAATGCAAAAAAGAGGCAAAATATAGTTCAGTCTTGTCAAGATATTAGGAAACACTCTTGTTTTCCAGAGCTAAGACCCAGTAAGCAAGTTATGCCCTGAATTTAGCAAAACAACTAATCCTTTGCACTGACCCTCTGCATAAAGGTACTGCAACTAAATCACAGAACTGACCTAACCTGCACTCAAGCAAACACCAACAATCCAGATATGAAGCCCTGATGAATGAACTTTTTGTCTCTAGGCAACTTTGCTTCCCTGCTGCTGTTATTTCTCACCACTGTTGTTACACTATGCTGTTTGATTTTTTTCTGTCTAGCCACAAATATCTATAAATCAAGGCTTGGCCACACCAAAGCTCATTAAGGACAGAGCCCCAGAACATGTCTCTTATTCCCCTCCTCACTTGCAAGCCATTTCCCTCACCTTGAAATTAAACTTTAATTCCTGACTGTCCTTTTTCTATCTGGCCTGCTCTGTTCTTCAACTATAGCTGGGTTTTTCCCTCCTAGATTTACTTATTTATTTGTCTGTTTAGATTTTTTTGACTCCATGAAAGAGGAGATTCTTTTTTTTATTAAAGTTTTTTATTTTTCAAAACATATACATGGTCAATTCTTCAATATTAGCCCTTGCAAAACCCTGTGTTCCAATTTCCCCCTCCACTAGATGGCAAGTAGTTCAATATATGTTAAAAATGGTAAAAATATATGTTAAGCCCATTATATATATACATATTTATACAATTATCATGCCACATAAGAAAAAAAAGAGAAGCAAAACAAAATGCAAGCAAATAACAACAAAAAGAGTGAAAATGCTGGTGCTACTACTGGGCTTATATCCCAAAGAAATACTAAAGAGGGGAAAAGGACCTGTATGTGCCAAAATGTTTGTGGCAGCTCTTTTTGTAGTAGCTAGAAACTGGAAGATGAATGGATGTCCATCAATTGGAGAATAGTTGGGTAAATTATGGTATATGAATGTTATGGAATATTATTGCTCTGTAAGAAATGACCAGCAGGAGGAATACAGAGAGGCTTGGAGAGACTTACATCAACTGATGCTGAATGAAGTGAGCAGAACCAGGAGATCATTATACACTTCAACAACAATACTGTATGAAGACGTATTCTGATGGAAGTGGAAATCTTCAACATAAAGAAGATCCAACTCACTTCCAGCTGATTAATGATGGACAGAAACAACTACACCCAGAGAAGGAACACTGGGAAGTGAATGTAAATTGTCAGCACTACTGTCTATCTACCCAGGTTACTTATACCTTCGGAATCCAATACTTAATGTGCAACAAGAAAATGGTATTTACACACATATATTGTATCTAGGTTATACTGTAACACATGTAAAATGTATGGGATTACCTGCCATCGTGGCGAGGGAGTGGAGGGAGGGAGGGGAAAATTTGGAAAAATGAATACAAGGGATAATGTTATAAAAAAATTACTCATGCATATATACTGTCAAAAATTTATAATTATAAAATTAATAAAAAAAAAAAAAAAGAGTGAAAATGCTGTGTTGTGGTCCACACTCAGTTCCCATAGTTCTCTCTCTGGGTCTAGATGTCTCTCTTCATTAGTGAACAATTGGGACTGGTTTGATTTTTTTTTTTTTTGGCAGAAAAAGAGAAGAAATAGAAATAAGGTACTTAAAATTGGGGGGACATAATTGGAGGGAACTTGAGCTAATTAATAGCAAAGAGGAGAGTCATTCAACAGGCAAATCTCCTAAGGGTTCTAAGGAATTCTGAGGGAGGAGTGAAATGTAGCACACTTGGCTTTTTTAACAGTGGAGGCCAGGGAAACTCCCAGATGTCAGGGAGAATATAGGACAAGCAACAACAGCAACAATAATAGCTCTCCGCAAGTTAGAGGCCAATTCAGGCAGGTTCTGCCTGGTTGACACCCTCAGGGTGTTTATAATCTAACTACCTGCTTCTTGGAATGAAGTTACTTTCATTTCCCCAAATTCTTTTGGAAAGATTATTTGTGAAATTATAATCCCTCTTCCTTCCCCTCTTATTTAATGGTCCAGTGACTGCTGATGGATTTAAATGATGATACAACAAATCTATATACTTTGGCCACTGATGTGTCCTTGTCCATCCTGGAAGGTTTGTAGCTGTGAATTCTGCAGTGCTTGTCCAGTAGGATAGAAAAACAGAAAGTTTTAATGCTCCTAAGGGAAGTGTTTGTAACTCTAGCAGAAACGGAATGAAAAATAAGAGGAATTTAACTAGGTAGGAATGAGCCTTTCCTTCTCTGCCCTGCTTCTACCTAGCCCAAGGGCGGCTTCTCAGAAATCCCAGGGCCGTATTCCCAATTATCTGATTCCCTGTTTGACCTGTTTTCAGATCCCTACAGTACCAGCAGCCTGTGCTGTTGTGCTGGTAGTATATAGTTGGCAGCCATTCTTGCACAGTGTCAATGGACTTTGAGATGGGTATTTAGAACATGTGGATTTTTTATTATGGCTTTTTACTTACAAAACATATGCATGGGTAATTTTTCAACATTGACCCTTGCAAAACTTTTTGTTCCAAATTTTTCCCTCCTTCCCCCCACCCTCTCCCCTAGATGGCAGATAGTCCAATACATATTAAATATGTTAAAATATATGTCAAATATGTTAAAATATATGATGGATATGTTTAAAGTTTGCCTATCTATTGATGGATTCTTTAAATGAGTGATTTTTTTTTTTTTTCTTTTTGCAGTGGATGGTCCCGTGGAGCCTCTGATGTCTACTAAACCTAAAACTGTTAGGAAGGGGGATCAGGATGGAAGAGTGCTTATGGGGCCATAGAAAAATGATGTTCTACCCAATCCCATGGGAAAGGAAGAATTACTGAATCCAGCTTTGTATTGGTTCAATGCTGGTATAGTGTGGTGAGAGTAGCCCATCATTTGTGCACTTAGTGTATCCTGTCACATTAATTGTTTAATAAATGCTATTTGATTGACTAATTGATTGTTCAAGGTTCTCATTTTCTCCATTCTCACACATCACTAGAACCTGATGTGATGTGTGAGAATGGAGAAAATGAAAAAGAGGTAAGGTTGTTTAAAACTGCACACACACACACACACACACACACACACACACACACACACACACACATACACCAGTTATCAAACTTTTTCCCTCTCCGGTTCATGGTTCCCTCCCCCACCACAGAAAAGAAAAACAAAATCCTTGTAACAAATATGCATTATCAAACAAAACACATTCCCTTATTGGCTCTGCCCAAAAAACATGAGTCATTCTGCATATTGAGTACAGATTAGGTTCTAAGGAGCTTGTTGAGATCCCTTTGGCTGTGAGAGTCTGGGATCTTTTTTCTCATTTCCCTCAGGGCTGTTTGTGTGGTCCTTTGGAGACAATATCTTCTTGTAGTATATCTGTGTTTCTCTGGTGCCTTGTGTGGTCTACAATCAGTTCTTGTACTACTCAGAAACCATGACACAGAATACACTCAAATGGGAATTTGAGAAATTATGAAATATTCTATAGGTTTATACTGAGATCTACAATTTAGCTCAATCCCTCATCACTGAAGGAAATGGCCTAGTGTTGGATGTCTTAGTAGAAAACACAAATAACCCTGACAAATATACTAAAATTACTCAATGTAGCTTTTGTAGTCAGTCAGTAAGCATTTATTAAGCTTTTATTTTATTAAGCATTTGCTAAGCTCTGGGATACACAACAAAAGGGTCTCTGCTCCCGAGAAACTTACACTTTATTAGGGAAGACAGTATAAAACAGGAAGCTGAGAATGGAGTAGGGAATGAGAAGAGATGAAGGCACCTCGGTAAGGGTATAGTAGAAAAAGTTTGAAATGCAGTCTGAAGAGAATGAGTAGCAAATCCATTGTAACTGTCCTAAGTTCTGGGAGAGAACTTTTTGACTTCTTGTATTCTTGTGGCTCTGAAAAGGTGACTGAAAAGGCAAATGCTCTCTCTCCAGGGCTCTAATGAAAGGAATGAACCCTATTCTACCTGATTTTCTCAGGGTATTTCCCTAAAACCAGTTTTGTGTACATGTGAAATGTTCACAATGCTTCAATACTTCAAAAGCTCTGTGATCTCATTAATATGCAGGCTATCTCCACTGGTTAATATTATAACCCATCTTGTACATATTCAACCTGTATTAGATTGCTTGCTGTTTTGGGAAAGGAAGGTAAGGGAGGAAGGGAGAAACATTTGGAGCACAAAGTATTACAAAAATGAATGTTGAAAATTACTTTTACATGTATTTGGAAAAATAAAATACTATTGAAAATTTTTAAAAAAGATTATAACCCACCTTGCACATATTTAACCTATATCAGATTACTTGCACTTTCAGGAATGGGGAAGGTAAGGGAGAAAGGGACAGAGGCTTATAAAAATGAATGCTGAACTCTATCTTTATGTGAAAAAATAAATACTATTGAAAATTTTAAAAATAGATTATAACCCCTTCAGACCTTATCCTATTTCCATTGTCTTCTAGGCATTCCTTCAAAGAGGACTGGCCAGCAATTCAGAGATCTTCTTCTATGTTATAGGATCACTATCCTGCCCCCATTTTGCAGAAGAAACTTTTAGGATGAAAGAAGATTCAGTAATGTGTCCAGCCACACAGTTAATGTGCACTGGTCTTTCTGATTCCAAGGCCAATTTCTAAACCATTTTCAGTTTCAAAAATATTGAAAATAAAAATCCACAGGCTTTGCAAAATGCATGAGTTTCTCTTGTAGTAGCTGCTGGTGGGTATGTGGGAAAGTCAGTGTTTGGTACAAATATATAACAATTCCATACTCAAACGGTTCACTTGTCATGTCCTCCCACATTCTCCAACTGGGACTACACTACTTTATCTTCTAGCTATATATGTTAATTCAAGAAAATTCAACAAACATTTATATTATATATAGCACCTGCCACACAGAGACATGATAATAATGGCTCGTATTTATATAGCACTTCAAATATTGTAAAGTACTTTATATATGTAATCTTAGTTGAACCTCATAACAACCTAATAAAGAAGATAGTATTATTATCCCCATTTTTAAAATGAGAAAAGTGAAACTGAGAGAGGGTCAACCTAGGGGTTGCTATAAACCCTATATACAGCTATATACCCCTATATACAAAAGAGTCTAAAACCACATTTGAACTCAGATCTCCCTGATTCCATGTCAAGTATTCTACTCATTTAAAGAGTGGAGAATGTTGTGTTCCATCATTTCAAATCTGACTCTTTGTGATTCCCTTTTTGGGGATTTCTTGACAAAAACACTGGAATTGTTTGCCATCTCTTTCTCCAACTCATTTTTGTTCAAATGCAGGAAAGATTTATTTTACATTTTTGCAAGAATGGGTGCCTAGGTTAGTAAACACATTTTTAAAATTGAAAAGGCGGTATGTTGTTTCCTATTCTGAAGCACAAGCCCCTTCTTTGATTCCCCATTAATTGGATGTTACAGAAGTTATACAACATGAATCGCCACCCCTTATTACATAGCCAGTCCTTACCCTGCAAGGAGCTTACATTCTTCAGCTCATTCAGGACCTGAAGCAAACAGGGTTAAGTAACTTGTTTAAGTCACAGAACTAGAAAATGCCTAAGCCTACATTTGAACTCAGATCTTCCTGATTCCAAGCCTAATTCTATCTACTGAGCCACATAGCTGCCTCCAAGGCAGACAGAGATATGAAGATGACTCTTCTTGATTTTTAAGCCCAGTGTTCTCTCTGCTTAACTATCCTAGGGATTGAGTAATACAAAGACAAAAAAAAAAAAGTCTGTCCTCAAGGAGCTTATTTTTTTTCTTTAGGTATAATGGTACCAATGTCTTTTTTTTTTTTTTAAATAATAATCTTTGTATATAACATGTTTCTTCCATATTCATCACATGAACTTGGGATACTTCTGAGTTCCATCTCTTGCCAAGCTTTCTTTTTTTAAATAGCTTTTTATTTTTCCAAATACATGCAAAGAGAGTTTTCAACATTTAACTTTGCAAAACCTTGTGTTCCAAATTTTTCTCCTTCCCTTCTACCTTCTCCCATAGACTGTAGACATTCAGGTTATACATGTGCAATTAAGGTTAATATATAGGTTTAACATGTGCAATTGAGAAACTTACATTTTACTAGATGTTTTTTATATTTTTTTGTGTACAAGTCATCATTGATAGTATGCTTATAATATAACATCTCATAGTGATACATGACATATTATGATGAACATGCTGCTGGTGACATTATTTCTTTTTGTCATATTGGCTAAACCCTTTTTCTTCAGGTGCCTTATGACATTCTCTGACCATCAGTGACCCTACTGGAAAATGCTATCACTCCATAGATTCTGTTTGAGCTAAAGCACTATACTGACAGTAGACCTATAGAAATAGGGGAACGAACATCCCCTTTCTTGAGAAGAGCAGCCCCCAAGATTGCTAAGCATTCTGGGTCCAGTTCTTACAGCAAACCTCCCACGTGGAGGAGGTAATCTCTGTAAGGCAGGTTCATATTGCATACATCATTTAAAATAGGGATAATGAGAATACTTTCCTCACAGGATTGTTTTGAGGTTAAATGAAATAGTAGATGTAAGCTTTTGCTTTTGCAAAAAGCAAACTAACTATTGCTTTTGCTGCTATTTAAAGTACATATTGGCTCTTTTTAAGCTATAGTGTGCAGACAAGCTGGGCTGGACTCTGACAGATTTGATATATGTGGTCATTACTAGGGGAATGTACAGTAAGGAAACTCCTTCTACCAATGTAGATGCCTATGCAAGCCTAGCTGCTATGCAATTATAAACTTATAGAAGTGCCTCAGGAATTGAGAAATCAAGTGATTTGACCAGGATCATCTAACTATGTCAAAGGTGGGATTTGAACCTTCCCAATTCTGAAACCAGCAATGATAGACTGACCCTCATCAAATGCCCTATTGGCATTAAATCAATAATACTAGTATCTTACTTTTACATGGCACTTTATAGTGACAAAATGCTTTCAAATATATTGTATTGCTCGGTTTTCACAAAATTGTGAGGAAGATAATACAAGCATTTTTACAAATGAGGAAATTGAGAATCAACAAATCTAAGTCACTTGTCCAAAGCTATCAAGGAAGCAAGTGAAGAAGCATGGTAAGCAGAAAGAAAGCTGGACTTGGAAGATGTGGGTTGTAATCTTGACTCTACCACTTATAATACTGGCCATGTCACATAGCCACTGCAAGTTTTAGATTTGTCATTCACAAAATAAGGGAGTTGAAGTAGACAATCAAATGAGATAAATGAGATTACTGTTTGTAAAGTGCTTAAGCACTGAATTGTCATTTAGTCTTGTGATTCATCTTGCATTCAACTTCAATCTTGTCATTCAACAATTGGTGACCCTGTGGACCATAACATGCCAGTACTGTCCATGGGGTTTTCTGTATTTCTTTCCTTTTTAAAATAATAACTTTTTATTTTCAAATACTTGCAAAAATAGTTTTCAACATTCACCTTTGTAAAGCTCGGTGTTCCAAATCTCCCTTCCTTCCCTCCCCACCTTCTTTCTTCCATGGCAAGTATTCCAATGTATGTTAAACATGTGCAATTCTTATATATATATATTTCAACACTTATCATGCTGCACAAGAAAAATCATATCAAAAAAGGAAAAAAATAAAGAAAAAAAAAAGCAAGCAAACAACAACCAAAAAGGTGAAAATACTATGTTGTTGATCCACACTCAGTCTCCACATCCACTCTGGGTGCAGATGGCTCTCTCCATCCCAAACTATTGGAACTGGCCTGAATCACCTCATTGTTGAAAAAGAGCCAAGTCATGGGGTTTTCTTGGCAAAGATACTGGAGTGGTTTGTCATTTCCTTCTCCAGGTCATTTTACAGATGAGAAAACTGAAGCAAATAGGTTAAGTGACATGCCCAGAGTCATATAACTAGTATGCTTCTGAGGCTGGATCAGATCTTCCTGATTCTAGACCCAGTGTTCTGTCCACTGCACTATCTTATTGCCTCCATCAAGCCCATACTAGATGCTATATAAACATTTATTTCATCCTTTCTTCCCTTTCCTAATTCTCTTAATTATAGGATATAAAATGGTAGAGAGAACTCAAACTTATGTCTTCTATATTCAGTCATAAGTATTATAAGTTCCTACTACATGCTATGCACTGAGGAATGAGGACATCTTCAGGGACAGCTGGGTGGCTCAGTGGATAGAGCACTGGCTGGAATCAGGAGGACTTAAGTTCAAATCTGGCCTCAGTCTGTGTGACACTGGGCAAGTCACTTAGCCTTTGTCTTAAGAAAAAAAAATTAATTTAATATTCATTCTTTCATAAGACACTTCCCCTGTAATGGATACCAAAATAAAATAGAAATCTTCTCACTTGTGCTCTGTATAGAGAGATAGAATAACAGGTTATAAGGACATAATTACATCCCTTGGCATGATACCTGTACAACTGAATATTACAGTCTCACCATCTACAACATCTTGGGACAGTGGAAAGAAGATTAGATTTGAAGGAAGGTAGTTTAGGCTCAAATCCCAGTTTTGTGTTATCTTGGACATCCAAGCATCCAAATTTCCTCAATAGTAGTACTAGCAGCAACAGCAGCAGAAGCAGTAGAACCAATGGTGGTAATAGAAGTAGTAGAAAGAGCAGCAGCAGCAACAATAGCTGCAGGGGCAGGAGCAGCAAAAGCAGTAGTGGTAGTAGAAGTAGTAATAGTAGCATCACCAGCAATAGCTGCAGGAGCAGCAGTAGTAGCAGCAGTAGAACCAGTAGTAGCAGCAGCAGCAAGCAACACCAGCAAAAGCAGTAGAACCAATGGTGGTAGTAATGATAGTAATAGAAGCAGCAGTAGCAGCAATAGCTGCAGGAGCAGTAGTAGTAATAGTAGTAGCAGCAGCAGTAACAGTAATTATTATTACTATAATTAATGTGTAAAAAAGCACTTACAATGTGTCAGGCATTGTGCCAAGTGCTTTATAAATTAGATGGTATTCTCAACAACTCTGAGAGATAGATGCTGTTATTATTATCCCCATTTTACAGTTGAGGAAACTGAAGCAAATAGCAGTAAAGTGACCTTCTTAAAGAAGGCTTGAACAAAATGATTCCTAAAGTCCTTTCCAGCTTTCAAGTGATAGTAGAATTTATATGACTTTAAGCCATAGACCCTAAAAAAGAATTGTTTGGGGGGAATTTCAAAAGGAGTAGGAGTAATAAGGATGCTTGGTATTCTCTGAATTGTGCTTGACTTCTAGTTAGGTTCCTGCCCATTTACTTCCTCCCACCTGGAAACTCCCTCTGCACCACCATCCCCACGACTCCTGGTATAGAAATGATGTGCAGAGGCATAGCAAACAAAGTGATTTTATACTTGGATCAACTTCTGAGAACTATGCTTGTGTCCTACTCTTAGCCCTAAATTCCAGCCTCTCATTCTGCTTGCAACATTTCTGCATTCTATGCCTAGGCACATTCAGGAAGACCTGAATTTAAATCTCAACTTGGAATTCTTATGAGCTAAGTCATCCTGAGCAAGCCACTGACTCTCTTTGGCCTTTTTTCCCCCACCATCTCTGAAATGGCCTGTAAGATCACTTCCAGCTCTATGATCTGTCAATTCCCTTTGCCTCTGAGGAAGATGCCCTCTGCACCCCATTCTGGCTACACTATGAAGTATTAGAGAAGAGGAGGGACCGGCTTTGCCTGCTCCTCCTGATCCTGCAGCCCATCTTCACCTTAGTGGGTATAAAGGAGTGACCCGATCATAAGTAGTCTGGTTTAATTGGTTATTGCCCTCCTACTTTGCTGTCACTCTGTTTCCAGCTGGCCAGCTGGAATTAAGTTAGGATTCCAGCAGTGACAGCAGGGAGTCATTGAGTCATTGCCTATTTTCCAGAAGCACTGAGAGATGAAGCTTCAGTAGGTGCATTGGTGACAAAGGCTTAGGCAGGGGGCAGGTATTTTATGGTAAATAAAAAAAGGTGCCTGAAGCTTCTATACCCCATGTTAACAATGGCACATTTTCCAGCTGTTTTTTCATTGCTTACCAACAACAACAACACAGATATTAATTATATCAAGGTCTTGTTCCATTAAAGTCCTGGGAGCAGAATAACAAGAGCCTTTAAGAAAGGGAAATAAATGGTCTTGAACATGGGGTGCAGTCATAAGTATGACCTTACCCTAAGCAGAAGTGCAAGCAATCTGTGGGGACTGTAGTTTGGCTGGAGGGTGATGACAATTGCAGACTTAACAGGACAGAACATTTTTTCTTTTTCTTTTTTTTCTTTTCTTTTTTTTCTTTTTGGCATCCAATTATGTATTGCTGCACACAGGCATTGAGTTAGAAACGAAATCATCTCAAGTGAGAATTGTTGCACTGCATTTAAGGGGCCTGCTTTTGACAGGTTGCTACCTAGTTATGGACTAAAATCTCTCCATGCGCCCCCATAGCTTATCGCCTGTCATTCCCAAACAAAGACATCCTGCTTCTCCTTTCAGTGTCTCATCTCATCGACTCCTTCTCAGCAGACTTGCTTTCATTATGAGCTCAATGCCACCTCTCTTGCTTTCATCAGATGTGCTCTCGAACTTAAAAAAAAGCCACAAACCCTTTTTCAAGTTGGACACTCTCGGTGTTATTCTCTCAGTCCGGCTTGAAAGAAAGAAAAAAAAGAAAGAAAGAAAGAGAAAAAAAACCTTACCCCACGAGGGGGCACGGCTGCTTTCCTGTCCTCTGCCGCTGCACAGTCTCTGAAGTGTGTGAGGAAGAGAGAAAGAGACAATTAACACTCAGTTCCAATCTGCATTTCCTTTTTAGCTGCCATTTACACGCTGCTCAGGTTTTGAAAGCCAGCATTTCATGCTGCTCCCCAGAGAGCCAGCAGCAGCTTCATCAGAATCCATCTGTACAGCAGTCACATTGCTGAAATCTTCAGCCAACCCAGGATTCATTTATTTATTTTCTGGGAGAAGAAGAGGTGGGGGCTAAGGGGGAGAGAAGGAGGAGGAGGAAGCAGAGGTGAAAAGAATCGATTCGAATCCCTTCATATTTAACACATACGTACGCTTGACCAATCCCTAAGTGGGAGGTGGTGAATCGGGGTGGGGGCTTACTTTGATCAGTTTCCAGATGAGTCAGAGCTGTCAGTGGTCGAGTGAATGAGAACAGTGAGACAACAAGGGGATGTCAAGCTTGGAGGTGAGAGGCAGGAGGGATACACTCGATAAGTTATAGTGCGGCTCAGCAGACTGCGTTGGGGCACTGCCCGGACTGATGGGGAACAGCAGGGAGCAAAGCTTTGTAGATGAGAAACCGTGGGCATGGGGACCAGACATAACATGTTTTCTAGGGAGGATAACGGGGACCATCAATTCTCCAGCTCCTGCCACTGCCTCCCTTTCACCTTCCCCAGACCCTAAAGAGTCAGGAAGAAAAGCACAATTGCTTCAATGACATTCGAGGTGTTATTTTTTTAAAGCTAAATGCAATGCCACGGGAGGTCGAAAGGAGTCAAGAGCCACAGCTGGAGAGTAAAAGGGGGCTTGAGTCTTTTGGAAGCCAGCAATAACAGAAGCCTAGGCAAAGATCAGGGTAATCAAATTAGCTGCTTCAAGGCATGAGCTGGTCCCCACAGGAATCCAAAAGGAGTGCTTGGCTCATGCAGGACAGGGCACAATTGGTGAGGTACATCAGAGAAGATTGCTCACCTCTGTCTCAATGATCTCAGGCAAGCCACCATAGGGAAGCTAATGCTTCAATAGGGCCAGTGCATGTTTTGATTGAGTCCAGCTGTGTCTATGTTCCCACGCTCCAATGGCGCCTGGGATCAGAGAGGCTCCATGAAAGCATTTACCTCCTAAGAAGTGTGAGATGGCCTTCTTTGCATGGGTAAAGATATTGGTGGGCAGATATTGATGGATGAATAGACGTGTGCTGAGTTTTCTTTGCTGTAAAGTAGTAGCTCTTGAATCAGGAAAGCATTGTTCCTGGAGCCCCCTCACAGCAGGATTGGGAATGGGTGAATATAAAGGGGGAAAAAAGAAATCTCTCATGAAGTGCTTTCTGATAGAGTCGGTTATGCTTTGGATTAATTCATGCCTCAGGGCACTGAGATATAGAATAGCATATTTCTCACTATGAGGGAGGTATTGGATTTGTCCCTCTTCTGAGTTCTAATAGGGTTTAGTTGAGTCATAAGATTTTCTTCCTTCTTGTTTGATATGTGAAGTTCAAACTCCTTAGCATGACCTTCAAGGCCTTATACAATCTAGTCTCAGTTTACCTTTATAAATGTATCTCCTGTACTCCATGTATGTGGGATAGTGGAAAGAACACTGGTTTTGGAATCAGGAAGCCTGAATTTGAATCACTACCTTCGATGACTTCTTCTTGTAAAATAAGGGAGTTGATCTATATGGGCTGTGAGATCCCTTGAAGTTCTGTGTCTATGGTTTAACATATGTCTTGAAATACTTACTGCTCCCTGAAAATACTTAGTGCTTTTCTGCTTCTGACCCTTTGTTCAACTTTCTTCCTTCTTAAGATGTTTCCCCTTTCACCTCTGCTCTTTGAAATCATAATTTCATGGATTTGGAGCTAGAAGAGACTATACAAATCATTTAATCCATGTTTTATTTTACAGGTAAGGGATCAGAAAACCTGAAAATTATCTAAGGCTAGTGGTGATACCAGGATTTGAACCTGGAGTTTCTCTGAATCCAAATTTACTGCATCTTTCCCCTCTCAAACACCACTAGCTTCAAAAGTCCTCCCTGATTTCCCTCATAAGAAATGATCTCCCCCTCTTCTGATCTTTTATGAAGTGTCATTGGTAGATCTCTTATGGTTGTTACTGAAGGCTATCTCGTTCTACAGTCACTTTGCACATCTTATACCTACTTACAGAGCAGCCAGATAGCAATGGATAAAACACTGGGCCTGCAGTCAGGAAGACCTGAATTCAAATTTTGCCTCAGACACTAGCTATCTGAGCAAGTCACTTAACTCTCTCTACCTCGATTTCTTTAGCTATAAAATGGGGATAACAGGTGGTAAGGATAAAATGGGAAAATGTGTAAAGCAGTTAACCCAGTGGCTGGTACAGAATAGATGCTTAATAAATGCTGATTTTCTTTCCATTAGTTTATAAGTTTGAAAACAGCAGGGATAATGTTTTATTGCCCTCTGTATCCTTCCTTACTTATATCATGGGTTATGCTCAATAAATCTTTTGACATTGGTTATGCTCAATAAATATTTCTTGAATGAATATATTGGTATGAGATGGTGGGAGGTGGGAGTTAGGTTGAGAAGGACAAGAATGATAGTGACACCAGTTTATCACAACAGTGTCCTGGATTCTTTGTTGATATATATATATTTTAAAGATGTGGAAGTTAAAGAGCTAGGAGAAGAAAAGAAACAGTGATTAAGGACCTACTATATGCCCAGAACTGTGATAAGCACTTTACACATATAATCTCATTTGATCCTCAGAGCAATCCCTGGAGATGGGTGCTATTGTAGTCCCATTTTACAATTGAGGAAATTGAGGAAGACAGTAGTAAATTGACTTATCCAGGGTCCCACCCCTAGTAAAGTCGCATTTGAACTCAGGGCTTCCTGACTCCCCGCTCAGCCCTCTATCTTCTTTGCCATCTAGCTGCCTAGAAAAGGGAGACTGTATTTTCCTCTTTTTTTTTTTTTTTCTCCTTTCTCCCTATGGAAGAGTAATGTCTGAATTCCTGTCCTAGCTATAAGGAATATTCCCATGGGCAAAGCACTTGAACTTTCAATTACCTGTTTACTGAAAAATGGTGGAGAATTTTAGACAAAGTAGTAGCAACGTTAATATGATGATCAACTGTGAATGATTTAGCTCTTACCAGAAAAACAAAGATCCAAGTCGATTACTAAGGACTCATGAGGTAAATTGTTATTCACATCTAGAGAAAGAACTGATGGAGTCTGAATACAGATTGAAACACACTATTTTTACTTTTTTTTCTTTTGGTCTGTTTCTTCTTTCACAATATGACTAATATGATGATTTTTTTTTTTACATGATTGAACATGTAACAAATTGCTTATTGTCTCAGCGAGGGGGGAACGGAGCAAAGGAGGAAATTTGGCACTTAAAATTTTTAAATGAATGTTAAAATTTATCTTTATATATAATTAGAAAAAGTTCTAATAAAAAAAGAAAGAAAATTATGGGTAATAACTCGTTTTAACATCATAGAGCTGGAAGATCCTTAAAGATCATTTCATCCTAATTCCTTTTGTTACTGATAAGGAAATAGGTTAGAGAGGCCATGTACAAGTCCATGAACACATGGGATTTTATCTGGGAAATCATAGAAAAATTAATTGTGAGTTAAGTGATTATTTCCAAAAGAGTGAGAGGCCTTAAATGGGTCCCTCTGAAGGAGGGAGTTGGTTATAAATCAAATATTCATGAAGGGACAATGAACAGAGAATGAGGCCACAATAGTGTAGATTAGATGGAGAGAGAAAAAAATTAATACAATTCAATTCAATCAACATTTATTAGCCCCTATTATGTAGAAAGTAAGAGCAGCTGGATGGCACAATGGATACAGCACTGGGCCTAGAGTAGGAAGATACAAGTTCAAGTCCCTGTCTCAGACATTTACCAAATGGGTGATCCTCAGCAAGTCAATGTAACCCTGTTTGCCTCAGTTTCCTCATTTGTAAAATGAGCTGGAGAAGGAAATGGCAAACCACTCCAGTATCTTTGCCAAGAAAATCCAAAATGGGGTCATAGAGAGTCAATATGGCTGAAATAACTCAACAACAAATGGAGAAAATAAGAGGAACTTGTGTAGTGAATATAGAAATGGTCTCAGAGTCAAAAAACCTGAGTTTCACTTCCATTCCTAATACATGTGGGCTATGTGACTCTTGGAAAATTACTTAACCTCCTAAGACTATGAACTACAGAGCAGGTGCTGATCTGTATTGGTGGAAAGTAGTTTCTCAGGACTTTCCTATAGTAGTAAATTCATTAGTAGAAAAAGGGAGGGAAAAGATGTAAAAGGTACAGGAGATAACCACCCCTACCTGCTCTAAAGTCATTTAGGTTCTACTGGAGGGGGAAGAAAAGCAAATGACAGGTTCACATATAATGCATTTCAGTAAGTGCTCATTAAATGCTTATTATGTGCAAGGCACTCTTCCAGATAAAAAGAACAAAGACAAAAAGACATCAATCTTGACCTTCAAGGGGTTTATATTCTCCTAGGAGTATAAAGCAGAGAAGCAAGGGGTTTTTTAACAGGGGAGCTAAGGGACAACAGAGGAAATCAAGATGCACAGGGATGTTTGTTCCCAAATGCCTCCGACTGGCTCCTTCACCATTTCACTATCCCTTACTTCCAAAAGAGATTAAAGGAAATTTAAAAGGGAATAATACCTATTTTCATGTGTGAAAAATAAGTCTGAAACCTTAACAATGGTAGAGGAAACTTAACAAGGTAAGTGAGGCTCATGGCAGAGCTGAGGTAGATGAAGTTGTCTCCAGGGTGATGGAAGAGGCTCAGAGAGTAGGGTGAGGCAGGCCAAGGCAGAACAATTAAATAGAGAGAGAGCTGGGATGATTTGACAGAAGAAATGGAAGTAAAACATGTTTCTAATCAGAGCCAGATGAGGGTAGCCTAGAGGCTTTGTTAGTAATTGATGTGCCTCTGACAATAATTAGAAACAATTTCTGGGGCTTACAGGGTAGAGTCACCTCATGATATTATTTACCATCCAGAAGAGTGTCTAGGGTGAAAATGGATGTTATTGTTTTCTGAGGAGGCCTTAGAAGGTGACTTTATGGTGAACCGATTTTTCAAGATATTTGACATTCACTGATTTTCTGTTTAGCCCTCTTAGTCACAGAGGCTATTACTGTAATGACAATGCCTGAATTCATCTCTGACAATGGCTGAAGATAAATCCCCCTTTTAGCTCTACTTGGGTTATTTCCCTATGCACCAGCAAGCAGCATCCCCTTGTTGCTTGCCTGGTGTTGTTGGGACACCCAAGGGACAAGGGGAATGCTGAAGCCCAGAATAGTGTGTCAGCCTCAAAGAAGACAAGAGGCAATCAGTCTTCTGACTCAAAAAGCTAACAGGAAATTTGAAACTGAGATGTTCAAAGGCTCATACTTCAAAAGACTTTGGCTCCTAGGGGAGGGT
Organism: Sminthopsis crassicaudata; assembly: GCF_048593235.1. Classification (NCBI taxonomy): domain Eukaryota; kingdom Metazoa; phylum Chordata; class Mammalia; order Dasyuromorphia; family Dasyuridae; genus Sminthopsis; species Sminthopsis crassicaudata. The sequence continues at coordinate 320,123,101 of NC_133619.1, forward strand.
TTTTATAGTCTTTCTGTAGCCCATTTTGCTATGGAATAATAATAATAAACAACATTTCTGTAGCACTGAAGTGTTTTCCTCACAAGTCTGTGAGGTAAATTGTGTTTCACTACCTCCATTTTTACAGATGAGATCAGCAAGTTAAATGACTTGCCCACAGTTAACATGGCTAGTAATCTGAAGAAGCCTTTTGAAGGAAAGAGGATCTTTACCAGTCATTTTTCTTCTACATTTTCCTTCTTCAAGCAAAAAATGAGGCCATGGTGAGAGATTGAGTGATATGTAAACAAAGAGTTGGTTCCTCCCATCCTTAACCCAGCTGATGAAATCATGGAAGGTATAGATAACTGAGATAAATTTCATAAAATGCAAAAACTTTTAGGAAAAGAAATGTGAAAGAAAATTCCATCTGATGGAATTAAAGAGGCAGCTTGTCATTGGTTGTCTGAAGATTGGTCATGCTCCTGGTAATTGTTACAAAGCAAGCTTGCTGACTTATAGAAGCATTTGAGGAAGGAATCAGTTTTGTAAAATTTGAGCCTTACAATTCTACCAGAGAGAAGTTGGGGTTGGAGGTGGGGTGGGAATGAGAAGAGGGAATATCTCTTTCTTCCTATCAGATTTTGTTTTCCCCAGTCAAATAGAGTGTTTTGTAGTGGAGTTCCTCAACTTGTAGCACATACTGCACCCAGCAAGAAGACACTTCAAGGAAAATGATTCTGTGGCAGCAGAGAAGAGAGCCAGACATGGATTCAAAAGAAAATTAGCTCTGCCACAAGGAGATGAATTGTAGAGAGGAGCAGGTCAGATATCTTATTTAGGTGAGCTATCTAGAAGAGACCCTTTGCTTTGGGAGGAGCAGGATAAAGATCCTGAGAAAACATTAGAACTTTGCAGTTCAGAAGGTATTTATAGTCTTGGCTATGTGTGTTTCCTGCATTTGTACCTCACTTCCAATGTACTCTAAGTTTGTGCCTATTTTTCCTAATGACTCTGTGTATATCTGTGTATTGGAAAGAAGACCTTTTGTAGCTACTTTTCTTACGATGTCACCTTAGCAGCAGCCTTTGTTTTGTTTTACAAACAAATACTCTTTAGTTGCTGGATATTGTTCAATTAAACAATGTTAATCTTTTTCTTTTAGATTAGGAGCACAGACCAGGAATACAGAATCTCCTCAAATAATTGACATTCAAGCCTCTGAATTTATTCTCCAAACCTACATGTGTACTAGCGGGTCAAGTTACCAAAGCATGTGTGGCCACATTTTCCCCCTCAGGGTTCTATGAGTGATCCTGAGTATGTAGTGGTTTTTCCATCGTGTTCCCACCACTACTAACTGCCAGTGATTATTTCCTGAATATTATATAACCAATTAAGATCAATTAAATTGTATCACGGGATATTTACTGTAAAACTATAACGGAATCAAAGTACAAAGTATACCTGGATTGGGATATACTCTTTCCTTTGCTACAACTGGACCTTGGAAAGAGTAACATCAAACTTAAGGTGGCTGCTACAAACATTGTTTCTACAAAGTTCACTTCTGAGGCTAGGTTAGCCTCTGCAGGAGTCATTCCTCCCTCCTCCTCCCACTCCCCACCCCACCACAGGACACAGTATCTTGGCTACTAGGCTGATTTATTCTATTAAGAGGTTGGATCCTACAATTGCTCCTCAGGATTATCTTCACTGGTCTTGACAGAAGCCTCTGTTATGGGCTCCAATTTCTGGACCTAGTACCTCTCTGACTTTGTGAAGTTCTCTAGGTTGTAGCCTACTCAGCTTCAACTTATTTATACCAAAGCAGAAAGCACAGTAACAAAAGACAAGCACCAGAGCCATGTGTTTATAGCCACAAGGTGGCACAGGTGAGCTTGTGGAATTTCCATCCAAAGACTTGCAGTATGGCTTCTCTTGATCATAATTAGGAAGTATGCCCTCAGTTCTGGCTCAGAAGTCAATTAAAATGCTTTGATTAGCCTCTTAGAAAGTAGGCAAGGAGCAATCCCACAATATAACAACAAATTCTGAATTGAGTTGGCGCCCCACAATTCCATGTCATCATGCTTCCAGTCTACCACGGGGACCTCATTGGCTTTTCTCCATCAATCCCTTCCTCTTGTTATACTAGGGAAAAAAAAAAAAAAAAAAAAAAAAAAAAAAATATATATATATATATATATATATATGCCCTATCTTAGCTATACCCCTTATCATCCACTCCTAGATTTCTCATAGTCTTTCTCTTGTGTAGAAAACATAAGTATAAAGGATGTTTCTTGAACTTGCCACATCTCAGATATGTCCACAGAACATAGGAGCCTTGCCTCCTAGATATCTAGTCCTCAACATACACAAAGGATTTTATCTCAAAAATTATATTAGGCAAGGAACACCTGACTATCCTTTCTTAAAGAGCCTAAAAGAAGTGGGAACAGAGAGCCTTATAAATAACTTAACTCTCAAGGGAAAGTCTCACTAATCTTGAACTCTTACAATCATAACATGTGCCACTAACCTTAATCTTTGAAGACATTATAAGATTATGAATGAAGACAGTGATAGAGGAAGGAAAGAAGGGGAAGAGAAAAAAATGACAGAATTTTTTTTTTTGAAGAGAATTCCAAATTAAATGTCTTGTCCAGAACTGATGAGAGGCAAAATGCCTTCCAGAGCCTAGAGAAGCCAGCTCTCTGTCTCTCTATGTACTATACCACCTCAAATCTTACTGTAGCCATCTACTGATAGCTAATCAATTTTGGATTCAATTAAATTAATTTGATCCTGTTGCTTTCTATCTATATGCTATTTGTGTATCATAAATAAGCATGAGCTCTAGGAAAGGCCACTGATCCCACATAGTATATGTAGGGAAAGTTTATTCTAGGTTCATGGGGGAATTTTATTACTATTATTCTTTCTATGCTATTTCACTAAATGCCTTTGCTTGGAACTAATTGTGTTCTCTGGCTGATTAGTAAATATAAATACACCAGTGGGGGCTTGTGAATTATAGCTTTGAGTAGATATGAACCCACAGAATACCATGAACATAGGGTACATTTTGGGGGGTCTCTACCATATGTGAAAAAAGTGCATGATATTGAAGGGAATTTACATAGATTTGTTTCAATTTTAGCAACCCTGTGAAAAATCCTGAAGCAGATAGCTTGTCTTTGGTTCTATTTTGTCAGCTAGATCCTCTTTGCTCATTTCTAACAAAGCTTTCCCTGCAGATCTTTCCATTTTATGAGACAATGTGTCCAAAGGCTTTTGCAAACCTTAAAGTACTATATATAAAATGCTAGCTACTATTATTATTATTGGTCTCAGACGGCTGATCACCAATGTGTTCCCAAAGTCATTTGCAAAGCTATCAGAGACCCACAGGAATGAAGTTATGATGGTGAAACAAGATATTTTTAGATATTCTTTCAAATCATATTATATAGCTAACATTAGCACAACACTTTCAGGTTGGCAAAGCACTTGTATGTATGCATAATACTACAGTGAAGTATTATATATAAAATCAGCCCCATTTTAAAGATGAGAAAAATGAGGCTGTGAACTTAAATAACTTACCCATTAGAGCATATCCAATAAGTGTCTGAGATTAGATGAGGCTTGGGTCTGGATTTCATTGGGAACTATTAGAAAGAGAAACTTTCTTTACTAATGTAACTTTGTACCTTCTCTCATATAATTGTCTAAAGGATAGAGAGATTGTGTCTTGCCCAAGATTTTATGTCATTACAGGTCAGAGGCAGTATTTGAACTCAGGAATCCTGGCTCCAGATTCAGGTCTCTATTCACTGTGCCTCCTTATGTCTAAAGTGCTTTAAAGATTCAACATTAACTCTCTCTGGATACAAGGTCCTTCTAGTTATGATGCCACCTGGCTCCTTACCTTATCTGGAGAAGTATAGAAAAGACAGTAATTCAGGAGCTGAGTAATGATGGAGAAGAGGAGGGGAAGAGAGAGAAAGAAAGCAAATTTATCCTCCTCTCCCATTTTGAGGCAGGTTTGAGAGAGATGATATTTTTCACAAAGGAGGTGAACTTTCCTCTGAACTAACCTAGTTGTATTGACACTGGTCTTTTTTCCCCCCTTCCTTTGTTACCTTGCTTAGACAAATGATCAAACAGCAAGAAGCCAAGTACCACCTACAGTGGAAATTAGTTTTTCAGAATTTACTGTTTGGCTTCAAAGCTTCTACCACAGAACATAACTCATGGCTAGGAGTACAATTTCTTTTCACATAAATCACCAACTAGCCTGTCTGATGTGCTGAGCTATCATAGTGACCAAATAATGTTCTAGTGTGATTCAACTAGTCAAGGATGTTGTTTAATTTGGTAGAAATCCCTCCTATGACTGAAGAGTTTACTTGGTAGGTTTATATGAGTGATTAAGCAATGACAAAGGATTGTAATGGAATTCTAATCTCTAGAGATTTCATCCAATAAATTTATACTTACTATTCAGTTCAACTCAACATAAATTAAGTCCTTTACAGTATTATCCCATTTGATCCTCACAATAACATCATGAGACGGGTGCTATTTTATAGTTGAGGAACCTGAGGCAGACAGTCATTATCTGAGGCTGGATTTCTAAACTCGTCTTCCTGATAGTTATGTCTTCTGTTCTAGAAGATCTGAACCGTTTTCTTCTTTTAATATTTCTTGAAATAAGATGGCTAGCCCCCCCCTCTTTTCTCTCTCTCTCTATCTCTGTGTGTGTGTGTGTGTGTGTGTGTGTGTGTGTGTGTGTGTGTGTGTGTCTCGCTCTCTCTGTCTCTCTGTCTCTCTCTCTCTCTCTTTCTCTCTTTTGATCATGGCATTCAGATAGTCCAGTGATTTTTAAATTCTTTCTCCCTGATTTGTTTCCAGGTCAATTGTTTTTGTTATGAGATACTATACATTCTCTCTTATTTTTTTCATTTTTAATATTTCTTGTTTTCTCATGGGGTCATTGGCTTCTATGTGGTCCACTCTAATTTTCAGAGAGCATGTTGCCTGGGAAAGATTTTGAATTTCTTGTGCCAATCTGTTAATTTCTTTTCCATTTCTTTCTTCCATAGTTTTGATTTCTTTTCCAACCCTACTCTCCCCCATTAAGCACTCTGAATTCATTTATGAAGATATTTTTATTATTGTTATATCTTTTTATTTATAAAACATTTGCATGGGTAATTTTTCAGCATTGATCCTAGCAAAACCTGTTCCAAATTTTCCCCTCCTTCCCCCTCCCCTTCCCCTAGATAGCGGGTAATCCAATACATATTAAATATGTTAATATATATGCTAAATCCAATATACACATGCATATTTATGCAGTTCTCTTGCTGCACCAGAAAAATCAGATCTAGAAAGAAAAAACAAAAAAACAAAACAAAAAAAAATCTGAGAAGGAAAATAAAAATGCAAGCAAACAATAACGGAAAGAATGAAAATGCTATGTTGTGGTCTACACTCATTTCCCACAGTCCTCTCTCTGGGTGTAGATGGCTCTTTTCATTACTGAACAACTGGAACTGGTTTGAATCATCTCATTGTTGAAGAGAGCCCGTCCATCAGAATTGATCATCGTATAGTCTTCTTGTTGCCATGTATAATGATCTCCTGGTCCTGCTCATTTCACTCAGCATCAGTTCATGTAAATCTCCCCAGGCTTCTCTGAAATCATCCTGTTGGTCGTTTCTTACAGAACAATAATATTCATAACATTCATATACCATAATTTATTCAGCCATTCTCCAATTGATGGGCATCCATTCAGTTTCCAGTTTATGAAGACACTTTTAAATTCTTGCTTTATCTATTTCCTCCAGGAATTCTTGTTGAATTTGTTGATTAAGGTAAGTTTTTCTCTGAGGAATTAATTGGTTGTAGATGTTTTGGAATCTCCTTCTGAAAGTTCCCTGCCACCATAATAGCTCCTTATAGTAGAGTTCTTCTTTTTTTTTTTTTTCAACCTACTTCAATCTTGATATTAGAGCTGGGTCTATTACTTTTCTGATACTATTGCTACTTTCTTGGGTTATTGAATGCTGTATTACTTCAGGATCTGAGCTCTACGGATCTCAGGAATCTATGAATTGGAATTCACATCCCTGAGGAAATCATCTGCATTTCTTTCAGGCCCAATCTGAATCTAACTTTATATTTACCTGTAGTCTGTTTGTAACCAAAAAGTAAACAAAGAAAGGTTAACAGAAATTTACCTGTATATACTTCTAAATAGCTTTGAGTTGATGGGAATCTCTTCTTTTAATTTGTTTGTTACAATCTTTAGTCAACTTCCCACTAGCAAACTGAACTCAAAACATGAAACAGATCATCTGAAAAGGTTTTTATTTCAATTGGATGGATATTTGCTTGTTTTTCCCCTCATCAAAGTAACCCACATTGGTACCTCAAATTTTCACTTAACCTTTGCAATACAACTTTAGATTCAAAATGTTCAGGAGAACCCCTGATAGGCTTCTGCAGAACAATGGCCAATCCTTTCAAAGAATGTATTTTATTTCTCGGAAAGTTCTATAATAAAATTTCTGGAACAGCATTCTAAAAAAAGGTGAAAATGTGACTTGGTAAGTGTCCAAAATGAAATAGAATTCTGGATTCTTGTTCCCTTTCAATCTTCACATCATAGAATCAGAATCAGAGTGGATTTTATAACCTACCTAGTACAGCTTCTGTATTTCCAGATAAGGAAACTGAGACCCAAAGTTATTAAGTGCCTTGCTCAAGGACACACATAAGTAGTAAGAGACAGATCCAGAATTAGACTCCAGGGCCTTTGAATATTTCAGTCTTTCCATTGAATTCAAGTCAGCAATTTCTTATGAATGCTTCTTACATAATGGGTGCTGGGAGCACAAAGGAAAAAATCTCTGATCTCAAGCAAGTTAAAGTCTATAATGTGTGTGTGTGTGTGTGTGTGTGTGTGTGTGTGTGTGTGTGTGTGTGATACAATATACTCAAGCAAGTAGATATCAAATGTCCTCAATTCTAAACAACTCCCATTTTACAGGGTCTGAGGATTAAAAAATGAGCACATCAGATAGCACTGAATGGAAAGGAAATCCTTTCCCACTTATGTGGGGTAAAGAGAATGGAGAAGCTGGTGATAACATGAGAGGAAAATAACTTGGGACATTATGCAAAAGAGACAGGGCACCCACTATCAGCTAGAGATCCATGCCAAGAGAGTGTGGCAGTGAAAATGCACTTGTCAGTCAAGTTGACTGACCATTGGATTGACACAGTCCCAACCAAGGCTAAGGAAAAGTACAAGATAGAACATTATACTGCCTGTGTAGCCTATAGTTCCATTCATGAAGCAGAGACTTCATTGAGTGCTGTACTAAGTGCAGAAACTGAACCGATCCAATGAAGTTTGACTCCAAGAACTTCCCTAAGACCTCATTTCATCAACCTTTTCTATTATTAAATAAACTATTAAATAAACTTCAAATTGTTAGGGCAATAGAGAGGGCTAAAATAGGGGCGAGAATAAATATTAAAATGGAGGAGGTTAGGGGTCGTAGAGGCTCTTTGGTAAATAGATTTATGGCATCAGCAAATGGTTGTAGAAGGCTGTAGAGTCCTACGATGTCCTGTGTTAATTCCTTTGTTAGCCTGAGTGCTCATGGGGGAGATAAGGATCCTTTGGGAGGTCCTAGTCATCAAGATTAGTATTAGAAATAGATTCTCTGAGATTAAAATGAACCTGTCATATAAGAAATTACTATTGTTTTGGAAAGAACTCAGTTTGTATTTTGAAAAGTAGGCAATTAATAGACAAGCAAGATTCATTATTATTATTATATCAGGGTTTCTATTTACTTCCCTCCAACCTTTATTAGGTCTTATTTTCTTGATCTATAATACTTGATGATCCCTTACTCCACACATTTTCTCCTCTGTTCCCAGTTTGCTATATGCTGGTTGGAGATGTTGTATATCAGACTTTCCTTCCGTTAAAGCAAAGAAGAGCTCTGACCCTTAAGAGCTTGTGTGATTAGACTATGGTCTTGGCTATCTTGAAGAAGTTTGCTTCATAGTGACAGTTATGAGAGAGGAAAAGCAGGTAGCTAGCTACTCTGGTAATAGCTTCTATTGAAATGCACACAAGAGAAAGATAATAAAAAACATCTCAAAAGGTTTTTTTGGGGGGGATATGTGATTTTTTCCCCCTTGATTCTCAACTCTCAATGGCTAAATGTACAAATTTCAACTCTGTTATGATTGCAGTTCTCAGAAGGGAAAGAAAATCAAGCCCAATTGAAGAAAATGGTTAAAACGTTCTTAAAGGCATAAAGGTGAGAATAGCCTATAATGCCAAGGAGAGAGGTCTTTTGAATGGTGTGCCCCAGTCAATGCTTCTTGGGTGAAAAGGCTTCAGTCTGTAGTGGGAATGAAATCTGCTTTAGTTTAGAGACTTTTCAAAAGAGCTTTCTTCCTTAGTTTTGTTCTCTCCCTGAACTCCCTCCCCCCAACTCCAAATAGAGGATATTAGTCTCAAAGAATGCCATGGAGATGGTGGAAGACAAAGACAAGAAGAGAAATGAGAATGCCACAGGACTGTCTTTCCCCTTCCAATCTTTTTTCTGTAACATAATTCTGAACACAGAATAGATGCTCTGTAAATACTTTTTTTTAATTGATCAATACTTGGTCATCCAATTAGTAGATTTTTGGTTGTTGTGTTTTTAATCTATGGAATTGAATTATTCAGTGCTTTGATTTTTGTTTGGTTTTTACTTTTATTGGGTTGCCATTATTTAAATGGGTTACTAAGATACCTTGCATAGGACCAAAGAATCACAGCAGGAAGGGACCTTAGAGGTCATTAAATCTAAACCTCTTATTTTAGAATTAAAGAAACCAAAACCCAGAAAGGTTAAATAATTTTCCCAATATAGGTAATAATAGGTAATAAACAACAGACCTGGTATGAAAGATAATAGCTTATATTTCTATGTAACGCTTTTACTTTTTTTTTTTTTTTTGCAAGGTAATTGGGATTAAGTGACTTGCCCATGGTCATACAGCTAATAAGTGTTAAGTGTTCAAGGTTGGGTTTAAACTTAGCTCCTGACATCTAGCTGCCCAGCTTTTACTCTTTTTAAAGAACTTTCACTCACCTTATCTTGCTTTTCTACTATATCATTTGTGGCAGAACAGACATCTTACCCCTATTTGACAGAGGAAATGACTGAGACCCAAAGGGAGAAAGTCAGGAGAACCTTGCTTTTTGTCCAGTGACCTTTCTATTGTGCCATTACTGTCTAAGAAATTAGATCAACTGTTCTTTAATCTCTCATTAACTTAAATAGGACACAACTTTGAGGGAGAGAAGTGGTCAAGTAGATAGAACACTGGACCTAAAAGCAAGAAGATCTGAGTTCAAACCCAGCCTTAGACAATTACTGGCAAATCACTTAAACCTTGTCTGTCTCAGGGTCCTCATTATTATTTCCTCATATGAAATGAATATAATAGTACCCCCCTCTAAGAGTTGCAAACCATAAAACTCTATGCATTCATCATTATTATTGTTATTATTTTTTGCTATTCTTAATTCAATTTTGAAAAGCATGGATTAGGTATCTATCATGTCAAGTCACCAAACATTTATTAAATACAAAGGAATAGAGATTGGTGATAGAGTTCTGTGTTTGTATTTGAGACAGTTTTCTAGGAGGAGAGGGAAAGAAAAATGTGAGAAGAGTGGAAAAGCAGGAAGGTCCAGGAAATGGTGATGTTATATTGTCCCAGGGACTGTGGTAGGTGCTACAAATACATCTACAAAATAATTCCTGCATTTAAGGATCATATATTAGGAATTAAAAAGGGCCAAGTCTAATCCTTCTATTTTTCTATCTGAGGAAACAAAGGCTATGAAAGTTGTATCTTTTCTAATGTTATATGGTATCTCCTGCATCGGTACACTTTCCCCTGTATCACATTTAGATTTGATTTAGAAACTGAGAGGCTAGTTGAATTTAAGTGTTTCTGTCTTTCTTGGGCATATACCACAAGGAGCACAGAAAACTTTCCTAATTATTATTGTTTCTCTGATCAATAGTGATTTACAACATCTTTTCATGTGGCTACAAATAGTTTCAATTTCTTCATCTGAGAATTGTCTGTTCATATCCTTTGACCATTTATCAGTTGGAGAATGGCTTGAATTCTTATAAATTTAAGTCAATTCTCTATATATTTTGGAAATGAGGCCTTTATCAGAACCCTTAAATGTAAAAATGTTTTCCCAATTTATTGCTTCCCTTTTAATCTTGCTTGTCTGCATTAGTTTTGTTTCTACAAAAACTTTTTAACTTAATATAATCAAAATGACCTATTTGGTGTTCAATAACGAGTTCCAGTTTTTCTTTGGTCATAAATTCCTTCTTTCTCCACACATCTGAGAGGCATGTAGAGGGGGGAACTCTGGGTGAGGTATAAGACCCTTCAGCCCAGAGAGAACCTGCTGACAATGTCTGGTTTGGCTCTCATCTCCCCTAAGGGCTCTTGGTCTTCCTGAGTGCAATCCTTTTAAACATGTCATTTTTAAAGTCAAAATATCCCTGCAGGGATTCTTATGTTCATTTAGTGGTCCCTGTTTCTATTTGAGTTTGACATTGCTAGATCAGAGCTTTCTGAGGTTCCTCCTACTTCTTGTCCCTCCCATTCAGAGTTCCCCATGGTGACTGATTTCTATAGGATTTTCTCTTAGTAAGCCGTGGAAACTCTCCACCCTAGAGCTCACTCCACAATGGACTACTTCTCACAGATGCAGTACTCTTGGCACCTGAGACCCCACCTTCTTATTGTCTGGTTTTCCACCATCCTCCAAGATAAGGACCAAAGAGGTCTTCATCTTTGGCAATCTAGGTGTTATCCTCAACTTTCTCTCTCTGTGTCTCTTTTTCTTTGTCTCTGTCATCTCCCAAATCCAATATATTATCAAAGCCTGTTTACTATCACAGTCCACATTTCATAATTATTTTCTTCTCTTGTACATTGCCACCTCCACAGTGCAGGCTCATTGTCTCGTACCTGCAATAGTCTGCCAGTTGCTCTGCCTGCCACAAATTTTATCCCAATCCAATTCATCCTCCACTCATCTTTTAGAGTGATTTTCCTAAAGAATAGATCTGACCATATTTCACTCCTCTCCCATAATAATAAACTCCAAGGTCTCCCTATTACCTCCAGGATGAAAAAAATCCTAGCTGGTGTTTCCCATCCCCACCTTTACAGTTGTCTTATACCTTCATTCCCTTTCCGCAGGGTGCTCTTTGATCCAAAAACACTGGTCTCCTTGTTGTTTATCAAACAAGACTCCATCTCTGGTCTCTAGGTAGTTTCACTGAATGTGCCCTATGCCTGGAATATCCTCCCTTCTCATTTCTATCTCTTGGATTCTTTTAAGTCCAAAGTAAAATTCCACCTTCCACAGGAAGCCTTTTCTTTCTTTCTTTTAAAAAATAATATTTTTCTTCCAACTATATGCAAAAAAACTATTTAAACATTTTTTTTTAAGTTTTGAGTTTCAAATTCTATTTCTCCCTCTTTTCCATCTCCCTTTCCTGAGATGGCAATTTGATATGGATTATATGTGTGTAATCATGTGAAACATTCCCATAATAGTCATCTTGTGCAAGAAGACTCAATAAAAAGGAAAGGAAAGAAAGAAAAAAGAGAGGAAGGAAGGAAGGAAGGAAGGAAGGAAGGAAGGAAGGAAGGAAGGAAGGAAGGAAGGAAGGAAGGAAGGAAGGAAGGAAGGAAGGAAGGAAGGAATGGAGGGAGGAGGAAGGGACAAAGGAATAAGAAAGAAGAAAGGGACAAAGGAAAGGATGAAGGAAGAAATGAAGGAAGGGAGGAAGGAAGGAAGGAAGATAGGAAGGGAGGAAGGGTGGGAGGAAGGGAAGGAGGAAAGGAAGGAAGAAGGGAGGGAAGAAGGGAGGAAGGGAAGGAGGAAGGGAAGAAGGGAGGGAAGAAGGGAGGAAGGAAGGGAGGAAGGAAGAGAGGGAGGGAGGAGGAAGAGTGAAAAATAGTCTACTTCAGTCTGTATTCAGACAATATCAGTTCTTCCCAGGAAAACTTTTCTGATCCCTCTTAATTCTAGTGCTTTTCTTCTATTGATTATTTTAAAATTTATCTTATATTCTGCTTATTTATGTGTAATTGTCTCCTCTTTTAGTTTGTGAATTCCCTGAGAGCAGGTATTCTTACCTTTCTGTATCTCCCTAGCTCTTCACACTGCCTGGCTCATAGTAAGCACTTAATAAATGTTTGACTGACATAAGAATAAAGAACTTCAACAGACCTAAGTGCATATTTTGGTTCAACTCTTCACCTTCACTTGACTTACCTAGATCCCTTCAGCTAGTTGCACCTGCTAATGAAATAGTGTCGTCTGAATTTTGTTATCTTTAAATTCACAGTTATAAGCAAAGGATGTCCTCATAACAGTTTTATGGCACAAATAATAAAAATACTGTATCCCCACTCTCCAGATGAAAAAAAAAAAAGAGTCAGAAAAAAGTAACTTGGCTATGGTTGCAGAGCCATAAGTGTTGGAGCTAAGCTTCAAACCCAGACCTAGTTCTGTGTCCCAGGGTTTTCTCCATTAAACCTTCTGAGGTTACCTATTCCTATTTCTCTCAGGATCCTGGGCCCCCTGAAGCTTTTAGATAACCTAGTGACAGCATCAAAAGTATTCTAATTATCCTTAATATGGTCATAAGAGAGGAGAATGGTTTTCCCCCCTCTTTTTTTCTTTTCTGATCTATTCCAAGAAATATAGTTAATGACTGGAATTTCTCTAGAGCAGGAGGCCAGCAAGCCACAGCCAGACCTGTTTTTGTACTGCTGAGAGCTAAGCTCAGTTTTTACCTTTTAAAATAATGTTTTATTGTATTTTAAAATGTGAAAAAAAAAAAAAACCAAAACATTCTTCTCTAAAAGCCTGTACAAAAACAGTCTGCAGGAGGAATTTTCTCTGAGTTTGCTCATCCTTGCTCTAGGGACCTCAGTTTTAGTAGTTGTAAAATGAAGGGGTTGATTGAGAGTCTAAATGGATCCCTAATCTTATTGTTGTATGCCATGGATCTCTTTGGTAGTCTGGTGAAGTTAATGAACCTCTTATCATAGTGGTATTCTTAAATGCATAAAATACAATATAATTACAAAAGAAATCAAGTATATTAAAATAATTACTAAACACACACACATACACACAAACACAGAAGTTCATAGGCTTTGAGTTATGAATCCTTGGTTTAGATAATGTATTTGTTTCCTTCCAACTCTGACATGCTATGAGTCTACATATCTACTCTTCAATGATGGACTATTTGTCTCTCTTTTATTTTCTCACGTAGATTATCAGGATTCTTTAGGATGAAGAATGTTAGTCATTACTAGGTTCAAGCAAACCTCAAAGGCTATTTGTTATGGGTATATCAAGGTCTCATTTCATAATTTGTGATTTAAAGGATTCGGACACGACTGCTGTCCACTGTGGTACAAAAGGCAGAGAGAACACTCCACCAGGGGACAATAGTTGCACCCATATCCTTGATTGTGGCCACATTTTGGAAATAACTAGATTCTGGATGATATGAAAGAAGCATAAATCTTAACTGTCTAACTTGATTCCATTTAGCAATAATATTCTGTATATATTCCTAAAACACAGGTATTCCCATTCCTCCTACTCTATAAGCCCCAGTGTCCAATGCAAACTCCTCAGGTTGGTATTCAAAGCCTTTCACAATCTGCCTCCATTAATCTTTCCAGCTGTATTGCATTTTATTTCTTTTCACATAATTTTCAGCCAAGTTAGTTCTTACTAGTCTTCGCACATGCCATTTCATTTCCTATTTCTATACCGCTGTACAGTTTTTCTCTTATAAATGGAATAAATGTTCTTTACATTTCTACCTCTTAGCATCTCTAATTCTCTTCATAGTTCAAATGCTACCTCTTATATAAGACATTTCCTGATTCCTCCAGCTGCTAATATCCTGCCCATTTGTTGTTCAGTGGTTTTTCAGTAGTGAATGCCTTTTTGTGACTCCATTTGGTATTTTCTTGGTGACAGTTTATCATTTACTTTTTCAGCTCATTTTGTAGATGAGCAAACTAAGGCAAATAGACTAAGTATCTAAGTTCAGATTTGAACTCATTAAAATGACTCCAGGACTGATGTGCTATCCAGTATGCTACCTAGATATTCCATTACTTCATGTTATATATATATTTTTTACATATATGTATGTGCGTATGTATATAAATACACATACACATACTCACGTACATATATATCCTTATGTCCACAATATTTCATGTCATCAAATGTAAGGTCCTTGAGGTCAGAGATTATTATATTGATTTCTTTGTATCTTTAACACTTAACCCAGTCTCTGGCTTTGGTAGCACAGTGGAGAGATTCTTGTGTCTGGAATCAAGAAAATCTGAATTCAAATCCTACCTTAGACACTTACTAGTTATATAACCCTAGATAATTCACTTAACCTCAGTTTCCTTAATTATAAAATAAAAATTGTAATAGCACCTACCCTCAGGATTGCTATATGCTATATACCCCCCAAGATCAAATGAGATAATGTCTGTTAAAAGTTTTTAGCATAGTGTATGGCACATAGTAAGTGCTATATAAATGCTTATTCCCTTCCCTTTAAAAAAAACACACAAAAAAACAGGATCTCCTGAATGCAAGATATTAAACTAAATATTCACAACAATCACCTGGAAAAATATTGAAAGTCATTAACAATTTTTAAAAATCACTATGTGATATCAATCAAAATCTCTCAAGCTAGTAAAGAAAGTAGATGAGAAATTTTACTTTTGGCAGGGCTATGGGAAAAGAGACACAGGAATTCATTATTGCTGTGAATCAGTTTATCAATTCTAGAAAACAATTTCAAATAATGCAAAGTTTATTAAATTGTTCATACTTGACTGAGAAATCCCATTGTTGGTTTTATTCCTCCAAGGGGATCATTGATAGCAAAAAAAAAGATCCATATGTACAAAATGTTCATAGCAGTATTATTTGTGATGACAAAAAAGCTGGAAACAAAATACATATATGACTGGGAGATGCCTAAACAAATTATGATAGATAAATGTAATTGAATATAATGATTGTGACTGTCATTTTTATGGGGCATTGTTTGAGAAATATCTTAGAGATATTTTGAAGCACAAAAATATCCTTGAGATAATACTCCTTGAGGAATATTTCAAGACAAAATTTACCAACAGAATTATATAGAGAGAGTTAAAAAGACTTTAGACATCAAATGATCTTTGTTTTAGCATCGAAAAAGACCTTGGAGGTCATATCATCTAATAATCCCTTTTTAAAAATGAGGAAAATGAGAACTAGAGAGGCAAATGAGTTTTTAAAGATGAATAAATAATGAGCATCAGAGCCTAGATTAAACAATTAGCTTGTCTTATTTCAGAGCTAGTACCCTTTTCACCTCCTGAGACAATCTTTTGTAACCTCTTCATTTGACAGTGGAAGAACATAAAGCCCAGGATGAGAAGTGACTGGCCTAGAGCTGAAACTTGAATCTAAGTCCCTGATTCCAAATTTAATCTTTTTTTCCCCCCCACTGTTCACCAATAGTATCTAAATAATGAACACAAAATATGATTTCCTAAAGATCATAAGAAGTGGATCCCCTACTATAAAAAAAGCACCTTGCTCTGGGGGTTTAGATTAGAAGAAGTATATATTATCATGATTGGTTATCACTTCAACACTTTGGCTGCAAGAAGCACATGGAAATTGAATTTAAGTATGCACTTTTTTTTAATCTTGCTACTTTACACAAGCAATAGTTATCTTAAGTAGAATTTGTTTTTTTTGCTAATTCTCAGGGGTTTTCTACCAATGGTCATCTGTAAATAGGAATAATATTGCCTCTTTTTAGCCAACATTTATCCCTTTTGTTCTCTTTCACTTGTTATTATTGTCACTAGGATTTCTAGAACTATGTCAGATAATAGCATTGCAAGACATCATCCTCGCTTTGCTCTTGTATTTATTGGAAAAGCTTTTGGTATTTCCTCTCTGCAAATAAAGTTAGCTTTTAAATATATATTTATATTTTATATATTTATATATAATTTTAATATATTAAGATCCTTGTTATTCTACTGCTTAGGTTTTTAAATAATGATAAAAAAAAAAATCCTAACATTTATAGAGCTCTTACTATGTGCCAGGCACTTGCTAAGTGCCTTTTAATTATTATCTCATTTGATCTTTGCAGCAATCCTGGAAGTTAGGCACTATTTTTAGTTTACAGATGAGGAAACTGAGGCAAAGAGAAGTTAAGTGACTTATCAAATTCATATAGCTAGTCAGTATCTGGAGCTGGCTACACCTAATTTTTTTAGCCATTGCCTAAATATTTTTTGAAAAGTGGGGAGTCTGTGGAGGGAGTAATCAGGGATTGTGTGAGATTTTGGGATTTGTGGTATTTTGAAGGGTGCCTACAATTTTAGGAATTCTAATATACTAGTTATGCTTCTAGACCTTTTGGAAATTATTCCTATGTTCAGGGACAGATGGATCAGGGAGAGAAGAAGGGAAAAGGAAAAAGGAGAGAAAAAATAATCTTGGACAGATAATCAACTACAGGGGAGCAAGCCTCAGTTTCTCATCTCTAAAAATGGGCTGGAGAAGGAAATGGCAAAACAGTCCAGTATCTTTGCTAAGAAAACACCAAATGAAATCACAAAGAGTTGTACACAACTGAAATTACTAAACAATAACAACAAAAAATAGCCTAGGTAACTTCCAGTTGTGATATCTTAGTAACTAAAAAGAAAGTCAACCAAAAAAGAAATTTCTTGACTTCTGATTGCTTGAAAAAAAGATTGCTTAGAGCAGTTTTCAGATGAAAAAATCGAGGCTATTTAGAGTCATGAAAAAATGTTCTAAGTCACTATTGATTAGAGAAATGAAAATTAAAAGAACTCTAAGGTACCACCTCATGCCTATTAGATTAGCTAGTAAGACAGAAAAGGAAAATAACAAATGCTGGAGATGTGAAAAAATTGGGACATTAATGCATTGTTGTTGGAGTTATGAACTGATCTGGTGATTCTGAAGAGCAATTCAGAAAAGGTTATAAAACTGGTCATACCCTTTAATCCAGCAATGTCACTATTGCGTCTGTATCCCAAAGAGATCATAAAAATGGAAAAGGACCCACATGTATAAAAATATTTATAGCAGTTTTTCTTGTGGTGGCAAAGAACTGGAAATTAAGAGGATACCCATCCATTGGGGAAAGCTGAATAAATTGCGGTTTATGAATGTAATGTAATACTATTGTGCTGTAAGAAATGATGGGCAGGTAGATTTCAGAAAAGCCTGGAAGAACTTATATGGACTGATGCTAAGTGAAGTAAGCAGAACCAGGAGGACATTGTGTATAGTAATAGCAACATTGTATGATGATCAACTATGATTGATTTAACTTTTTTCAGCAATATAGCAATAATGATCCAAGACAATTCCAAAAGACTCACCTTGGAATGCTATCCACATCCAGAGAAAGAACTATGGAGTTTGAATGCAAATTGAAGCATACTATTTTCACTTTATTTACTTATTGTGTGTGTGGTGTCTTTTATTCTGTTTCTTCCTTCACAACATGACTAATGTGGAAATATGTTTACATAATTTCACATGTATAACCTATATTAGATTGCTTGCTATCTTGGGGGGGGGGAGGAATGAGAGGAAAGAAAGGAGAAAAAATTTGAAATCTTACAAAAAATAAGTGTTTACATATCTTTACATGTAATTAGGAAAAAATAGCATTTAACAAAACAAGGAAATATATTTGGTTACCAAAAAAAATTTTTTTTTAAAAGAAAGAAAAAAGATTGCTTAAATAGTGCTTTTGTGTGTCTGTTAAATATAGTATGCTTCTTCTAACAAAAGAAATGATAATATTCTGATTAATTCCCCAGGCATGTTGGTCCAGGAAACCAAGTTTCACTAAGAAGCAGCAATATTTTCCTACTGGAAGGAAAAGCCCCAATAGTATATGACAGCTCTAGCAGATGACAGTAGCATTTTGTCAGAAAAGTGGGGAATAATAGCTTCATAGATAAAACAAACAAAAAAATGAGGGAAGGCTAGCTTTTGCATTGCATAAAGCTCCAGACCTTCAATTTTTGAAGACCAGATTTGAATTCAAATTCAGCCTCAGATGCTTACCAGGAAAGAGAGAGAATAGCCTTTCAGTGGATGATGGCTGTGGAGCTGGAATGAAGTGCTACTATCTTGGGAAACTTCAAAACCATGTCAATCAAACTTGGGCAGAAAAGGCTGAAAAGCATTGAGGCTAATGGTTTAGTAAAAATAAGGTTGCAAAGTATTCTACTCATAGTACAATTACCTTGGAGTATGAGTTATGTAGGAAATATTCTTTCTCTTCCACTGGAATGAATAGTCCTTGGAAGACCCTATCCTTTTGTGAATTAGAATTGTTGCTCTTCAGTCCTTCACTTGTGTCCAAATCTTTATGACCCCATGGATCAAAAGTATTCATGCTCCTTTTTTGGCAAAGATACTGATATTTCCTTACCTAGTGGATCCTTTTGACAGGCAATCAGGTTTGCACAGTTAGGAAGTATCTGGAACTGGATTTGAACTCAGATTTTTCTAATTTGAGGTCCAGTGCTCTATCTACTGAACCACCTCATTTTGGGACTGAGAATAATTCTATTATTTTATTATCTCTGTTTTGCTGTTGTTTTTAACTTGGCAATTCTGTCCTAATTAAATGCTTGGATGGTTTTTGCTATCAGTAGACAATGCACTAAATAAGGATTTGAGCCATATTTACACAATTCTGATACTCCCTACCTCCTTCTCCACTCCTTTCACTGAACCTGAGAACTGGGCCATATTTTATATTTCTCTCTTTATCTCTTCCATCATCATTTCTCTCTAAAGTTGATTCTAGGACTTCAGTGCTGGAGAAGGCTAAATATTGTTTGGTCTCCCACTCCAGGCAAGTGAAATGAACAAAAACAGTGTAGAAAGCAAATATTTATATGAATGTTTTATGTATAACCATTCACTCCTGTGAGACTTCCTAGAGGAGAAATGTATAAGTGCTAAAATAATAATAACAGAGTATAGGCCTATGGCTCTACCTATTAGGACATTGTTTCCTGACCTGAATACACTTATTTTTTGGAAGATGGATTATGATGTTAAGTCTCACATTCTTCCAAGACACAGTTTTCTAAACCATGAAGGAAGACTGATGTAACTAATTACATACTACCTGGTATTGTTCTCTAATAGGATTGATTTTGTTTGCTTGTTTGTTTTTTACCTATTATTATCTCGTGTTTTGAGCAAGATTGAAAGATCCTTGAGGGGACTTCCGGCCAAGATGGCAGCATGGAGGCAGACAGCTGCTTGAGCTCCGTGTATTCTCTCAGGACTTACTTCATGACAAGCCTTGGAGTTAATGCTTGACCGGAAAAGAAACCCACAAATAATCACCAACAGAAGACATCCTTGAAATTTGCCAGAGGTCTGTGTTTGCTCGAGGGAGGGGATGAACAGACTGGGCGCAGGCTGAGGGCAGGCAAGCCAGAGCGAGACAGGCAACTCACATAGCTCAGGCCAGAGGGGGGAGAGGTACGATCTCTGCTGTTTCTGTGAAAATACTTTTACCCCAGTGTGGATAGTCCATCTTGGCAGCAAGCCAGGAGCAGCAGAGAGGGTGTAAACACTGGAGGTGAAGAATAAAACCCTGGAAAGCTAGTGTCTCTTGGAACCTGGCCACCCCCACCCCCACCTGGAGTGACTCAGCACGTTCTCAAAGCCTCAGAGTGCAGACTCAGCACAGCCATCACTGTCCTGTTAGTGGCTCGCTGCTGCCCTCCCCCCCAGTCTGTAGAGGAAGCCCATTTACATCATCCAGCCCCATCCCCCAAAAACAGACCAATTGTTTCTCTTGTTAATTTGTTTTCTTCGATTCAGGTCTGACAAAATGAACAAAAAATTCAAAAGGGCTCTAACCACTGACAGCTTCTGTATGGAGAGAGAGCAGACTTCAAATACAGAGGAGACTAAAAACAGACTGTCCCCAGAGGAATCCCCTAAGGGGGATATGATCTGCTCCTCAATACACAAGACTCTCATAGAGGAAATCAAAAAGGCTCTCAGAAGAGAGCTAGAAGAGAAATGGGAAAAGGAAAGGGAAGCTTGGCAAGAGAGCCTGGAGAAGTTATCCAGAGTGGATAAAGAGATCAAATCATTGAGAAACAAAATTAGTGAATTGGAAAAGGTAAACAACTCCAAGGAAAACAGGATTAGTGAGCTGGATAAAGAAAACAACTCTCTAAAAAATAAAATAGATAAAATGGAAAAAAATTCCATAGAAGAAAAAAACTCACTTAAAAACACAATTGGACAATTACAAAAAGATATAAAAAAAGTGAGTGAAGAAAAGACATCATTGAAAATTAGACTCGAACAAGTAGAAATGAATGACTCAAGGAGAAACCAAGAGGTAGTCAAGCAAAACCAGAGAAATGAAACAATTGAAAAGAATGTCAAGTACCTTATTAGAAAGACAGCAGACCTGGAAAACAGATCCAGAAGAGACAATTTGAGAATAATCGGACTCCCTGAAAAATGTGAGGAAAAAAAAGAGCTTGGACACTATTTTCGAGGAAATTATCAAAGAGAACTATCCAGATGTTTTGGAAACAGAGGGTAAAATAGACATTGAAAAAATTCATTGATCACCTACTAAAAGGGACCCTAAAATCAAAACACCAAGAAATATAGTGGCCAAGTTCAAGAACCATCAGACAAAGGAAAAAATACTGGAAGCTGCTAGAAAAAAGCAATTCAGATATGGAGGAGCCACAATAAGGATAACCCAGGATCTAGCAGCGTCCACATTAAAAGAACGAAGGGCCTGGAACTTGATATTCCTAAAGGCTAAGGAACTTGGTATGCAGCCAAGAATAACTTACCCAGCAAAAATGAGCATCGTTTTCCAGGGAAGAAGATGGACATTTAACGAAATAAATTAATTCCATCTATTCTTGATGAAAAAAACCAGACCTACACAAAATGTTTGATCTTCAAATACAGATCTCAAGAGATTTCTAAAAAGATAAAAAGAAATCTTGAGAACTATACTTATGCCATAAAAATATGTAAAGAACATATGTATAATTTGTCTTAGAAACTAGAGGTGGAAAGGAAATTATATCATAAAAAAAGTGTAAAGTGGTGGTACTACATCTCATGAAGAAGCAAAGGTAACCTATTATATCTGAGAGAAAGAAAGGAGGGAGATGAACATAGTGTGTATCAATAGACATATTTGATTTATGGTGAAACTTCTCCCACTTCATTGAAAAGTGAGAGGGAAGGAGTAAGCTAAGGGGAAGGGAATACAGAAATTGTGAGGAAAAGGGGTAAAATAAGGGGAGGAACTTTAAGGTGGGGGAGGGATACTAAAAAGGGAGGGCTGTGAAAAGCAAGTGGTGTTCACAAGTTTAATACTGGGTAGGGGGGTAAGAGGGAAGGAAAGGGGAAAAACATAAGCAGGGGTTAACAGGATGGCAAGCAATATAGAATTAGTCATTCTAACCATAAATGTGAATGGGGTAAACTCCCTCATAAAGAGGAAGCAGTTAGCAGATTGGATTAAAAGTCAGAATCCTACTATATGTTGTTTACAGGAAACACACCTGAAACAGGGTGATATATTCAAACTAAAAGTAAAAGGGTGGAGCAGAATCTACTATGCTTCAGGCAAAGCCAAAAAAGTAGGGGTAGCCATCCTCATCTCAGATCAAGCAAAAACAAAAATTGATCTAATTAAAAAAGATAAGGAAGGGCATTATATCCTGCTAAAGGGTAGCATCAATAATGAAGCAGTATCAATATTAAACATATATGCACCAAGTGGTGCAGCATCTAAATTCTTAAAAGAGAAATTAAGAAGAAATAGACAGAAAAACTATAATAGTGGGAGATCTGAACCTTGCACTCTCAGAATTAGATAAATCAAACCACAAAATAAATAAGAAAGAAGTCAAAGAGGTAAATAGAATACTAGAAAAGTTTGTATGATAGATCTTTGGCGAAAGCTAAATGGAGACAGAAAGGAGTATACTTTCTTCTCAGCATTCATGGAATCTATACAAAAATTGATCATATACTAGGGCATAAAAACCTCAAAATCAAATGCAGTAAGGCAGAAATAGTAAATGCATCCTTTTCAGACCACAATGCAATCAAAATTACATTTAATAAAAAGCCAGGGGAAAACAGACCAAAAAAATAATTGGAAACTAAATAATCTTATACTAAAGAATGATTGGGTAAAACAGCAAATCATAGACATAATTAATAACTTCACCCAAGAAAATGACAATAATGAGACATCATACCAAAATGTGTGGGATACAGCCAAAGCATTAATAAGGGGAAGTTTTATATCTCTACAGGCCTACTTGCATAAAATAGAGAAAGAGAGGGCCAACAAATTGGGCTTACAACTAAAATTGCTAGAAAAGGAACAAGTTGAAAACCCCCAGACAAACACAAAACTTGAAATTCAAAAAATAAAGGTGAGATTAATAAAATTGAAAGTAAAAAACTATTGAATTAATAAAACTAAGAGTTGATTCTATGAAAAAACCAACAAAATAGACAAACCCTTAGTAAACCTGATTAAAAAAAGGAAAGAGAAAAAGCAAATTGTTAGTCTTGAAAATGAAAAGGGAGAACTCACCACTAATGAAGAGGAAATTAGAACAATAGTTAGGAGCTACTTTGCTCAACTTTATGCCAATAAATTTGATAACTTAAATGAAATGGAAGAATACCTTCAAAAATATAGCTTGCCCAGATTAACAGAGGAAGAAGTAAGTAGTCTAAATAGTCCCATCTCAGAAAAAGAAATAGAACAAGCTATTAACCAACTCCCTAAGAAAAAATCCCCAGGACCAGATGGATTTACATGTGAATTCTACCAAACATTTAAAAAATAACTAACTCCAATGCTATATAAACTATTTGAAAAAATAGGGATTGAAGGAGTCCTACCAAATTCCTTTTATGACACAGACATGGTACTGATACCTAAACCAGGTAGATCGAAAACTGAGAAAGAAAACTATAGACCAATTTCCTTAATGAATATTGATGCTAAAATCTTAAATAAGATATTAGCAAAAAGACTTCAGAAAATCATCCCCAGGATAATACACTATGACCAAGTGGGATTTATACCAGGAATGCAGAGCTGGTTTAATATTAGGAAAATTATTAGTATAATTGACCATATTAATAATCAAATTAATAAAAACCATATGATCATCTCAATAGATGCAGAAAAAGCATTTGATAAAATCCAACGTCCATTCCTACTAAAAACGCTTGAGAGTATAGGAATAAATGGACTATTCCTTAAAATAATAACAAGCATATATTTAAAACTGTCAGTAAACATCTTATATAATGGCGATAAACTGGAACCTTTCCCTGTAAGATCAGGAGTGAAACAAGGTTGCTCACTATCACCATTACCATTCAATATAGTACTAGAAACTCTAGCCTAGGCAATAAGAGCCAAGAAAGAGATTCAAGGAATTAGAGTAGGAAATGAGGAAATCAAACTATCACTCTTTGCAGATGACATGATGGTATACATAGAGAACCCCAAAGACTCTGCTAAAAAGCTATTAGAAATAATTCAGAATTTTAGCAAAGTTGCAGGATACAAAATAAATCCACATAAATCCTCAGCATTTTTATATATCACCAACAAAATGCAACAGCAAGAGATACAAAGAGAAATTCCATTCAAAATAACAGTCGATAGCATAAAATATTTGGGAATATATCTACCAAAGGAAAGTCAGGAATTATATGAGCAAAATATAATTGCCACAAAAATAAAGTCAGATTTAAGTAATTGGAAAGACATTCAGTGTTCTTGGATAGGCCGAGCGAATATAATAAAGATGACAATACTCCCTAAACTAATCTATTTATTTAGTGCTATACCAATCAGACTCCCAAGAAACTATTTTAATGACCTAGAAAAAAATAACAACAGAATTCATATGGAACAACAAAAGGTCGAGAATTTCAAGGGAAGTATTGAAAAAAAAAAATTAAATGAAGGTGGTCTAGCTGTATCTGATGTAGAACTGTATTATAAAGCAGCAGTTACCAAAACCATTTGGTATTGGCTACGAAATAGACTAGTTGATCAGTGGCATAGGTTAGGTTCACAGGGCAAGATAGTGAATAAAAATAGCAATCTAGTGTTTGATAACCCCAAAGATCCCAACTTTTGGGATAAGAATTCATTATTTGACAAAAACTGCTGGGAAAATTGGAAATTAGTATGGCAGAAACTAGGCATGGACCCACATTTAACACCACATACTAAGATAAAATCAAAATGGGTCCAAGATTTAGGCATAAAGAACGAAATCATAAATAAATTGGAGGAACATGGGATGGTTTACCTCTCGGACTTGTGGAGGAGGAAGGAGTTTGTGTCCAAGGGAGAACTAGAGACCATTATTGATCACAAAATAGAAGATTTTGATTACACCAAATTAAAAAGTTTCTGCACAAACAAAACTTATGCAAACAAGATTAGAAGGGAAGTAACAAATTGGGAAAACATTTTTACAGTTAAAAGTTCTGATAAAGGCCTCATCTCCAAAATATACAGAGAATTGACTTTAATTTATAAGAAATCAAGCCATTCTCCAATTGATAAATGCTCAAAGGATATGAACAGACAATTTTCAGATGATGAAATTAAAACGATTTCCACTCATATGAAAGAGTGTTCCAAATCACTACTGATCAGAAAAATGCAAATTAAGACAACTCTGAGATACCACTACACACCTGTCAGATTGGCTAAAATGACAGGAACAAATAACGATGAATGTTGGAGGGGCTGTGGGAAAACTGGGACACTGATACATTGCTGATGGAGTTGTGAAAGAATCCAACCGTTCTGGAGAGCAATCTGGAATTATGCCCAAAAAGTTATCAAAATGTGCATACCCTTTGATCACAGCAGTGCTACTACTGGGCTTATATCCCAAGGAAATACTAAAGAAGGGAAAGGGACCTGTATGTGCCAAAATGTTTGTGGCAGCCCTTTTCATAGTGGCTAGAAACTGGAAAATGAATGGATGTCCATCAATTGGAGAATGGTTGAGTAAATTATGGCATATGAATGTTATGGAATATTATTGTTCTGTTAGAAATGACCAACAGGAGGAATACAGAGAGGCTTGGAGAGACTTACATCAACTGATGCTGAGTGAAACGAGCAGAACTAGGGGATCATTATACACTTCAACAATGATACTGTATGAGGATGTATTCTGATGGAAGTGGATATCTTCAACATAGAGAAGAGCTAATCCAATTCCAATTGATCAATGATGGACAGAATCAGCTACATCCAGAAAAGGAACACTGGGAAATGAGTGTAAACTGTGAGCATTGTTTTTGTTTTGTTTTGTTTTGTTTTTCTTCCCAGATTATTTTTAGCTTCCGAATACAATTCTTCCTTTGCAACAACAACAACAAAATTCGGTTCTGCACATATATATTGTACCTAGGTCATACTATAAGATGTTTAATATGTATGGGAATGCCTGCCATCTAGGGGAGGGGGTGGAGGGAAGGAGGGGAAAAACTCGGAACAGAAGGGAGTACAAGGGATAATGTTGTAAAAAAAAAAAAATTTACCTATGCATATGTACTGTCAAAGAAAATGTTATAATTATAAAGATTAATTTAAAAAAAAAAAAAAAAAAAAAAAAAAAAAAGATCCTTGAGGTCAAGAACTACATCTTATACTTTTTGGTAACTTCAGTCGTCCCGGTATTCTCACTCTCATTCTCATCCCCTCCACCATCTTCCCCTCATCCTCTCTGTATAGTTTAGAAACAAGAACTCAATTCTATAAATCATAACTTCTTAACCTTTTTTGAGTTGTGGACCCTCTTGAAAACCTAGTGAAACCTATGGGTCCTTTCTTACAATAATATTTCTAAATGACTTCTATGGACCCTGAGTTAAGAATTCACACCATTCTTTGTTGACATGTTTAGATTCTCAGTGAGGGCCAGGACTCATAGATCAATTATCATAATCCTAGGTTAAATGATCTCCACAGAACAGATTTAGGGCTAATTAATATGATATCAGGGAGTTAGCAGGCAATATATTTCCCTTTCCAGCTTTACAAAAGTTGCAAAAAATACAGGTAACTGAGTTTCCAGAAAAATTATTGTAGATAATTCATTAACAGGGAATGATTAGATTTCAATCAATCAATCAAACATTTGGTGTTTACTGTGTTAGATACTGGGGGTACAAAGATAAACTAGTCTCTGTCCTGGAGGAATTTATCTGCCATTAGAGGAAACTTTATATCCTCATATAACTAGATCCAAAATATATTTGAAGTAAATATAAAATCTTGACTCCACTTTAAGCTTAGGAGTATTACATTATGTTGGCACCAACTACTGGTACCTTATGCCTATCTGTATTAACTAGTCCAGAAACTGGTCTTTAAAGGAATTTCTGCCTTTCTTTCTTTAGAGAAAGTTGAACTGTCTTGCTAATGAGGCACCTGGACAGACTTTCAGAAACTTGTGACTATCATTGGAGGGAGGTGTAGAAGATCCCAATAAGAAGAGAAACACAAAGAAATTTAAAGAAGGGATCAGGGAGGTAGACTTGGAAAGAAAAGAATAAAATTTGATCAACTGGGAAAAATGCAAGTTAATTAGAAAAAGATTAATTAGAAAATCAGACCCCACAAAGGGAAGGAAGAACCTAGAAGACAAAAATGAGTCAAGAGTCTGTACTTAGTTGGGGCAAACAGGTGGTAAATTGGCACTGAGACCTACCAACCAAAAGCTTGATTTTGTCTTGGAGGGCCGGCAGTGAGGTAGTAGTATTTTGCCAAGCAGGTGAAAAGGTTAGCAGTTTTAAAGTGGGTTGGGGAAGGTTCTTCTGGGGCACATTGTTTTGAGTCCTTTCTAGGAAGAGAAAGTGTAAGTGATTCTGAGAAAGTGCAGGTGATTCTGAAAAATACAGGTGCTATGGTTCAAGGGCAGATAGCACTGATAGAAGAAGGCTAGGAAAAGAGATCTAGCAAAGAGTGGCATAGACCTCATCTTGTGTTTTAGTGACATACAGGAAGGGAATGAATCATTCTTATGATCTAAGATGACACAACTGAGGCAGAAAACCCATTGTCTTATTTTATCAACTTCCTGGATTTTGAGAGTCTTAGGACATTTTGCAGGGTCTAGGCTCCCAGATGAGCTGGGAAATTAGGTTGATTACAGTGTAGGGGTAGAGTGAAAATGTGAGTGAGGACAAGAGAATAATGCCATAGTCATTATTCAAAAGTTTCCAGTCCAGCAACAAACAAATGCAAAGTACTGGGGATACGAGTACAAAAAAAAATGGAAGTCCCTATCCTTAAAGAGCTTTTATTCTAATGAGAGAGACAAGTACATATAAAATATACATATTAAAAAGTCCATAACTAAAGTGAATAAATAAAAATATACTCAATGATTAAATACAAGAAATGCTAATAGTTAAGGAAGGGTAGCTAAGTGGCCAAATGCACTGTTGTGTTTTTTCTTAATTCTAAAAGAGGATCATGACATCAGGAAGGTGATTCCATGACTTTCAATGCATTGGATTTAAGTGAGACCAGGCTGTGCAAAGTCATTAGCCTTCTCTCCTCTGGAGCCACCTGGGTCCACTGGCAAGATACAGATAAGGACAACTGGAGACAGATGTAGATGCAGTGGGAGACTTTGGCCTTTTTATGTTAAGGTTTTTCCCAGGTCCCAGTTTGATTGAGGTAAGACCCAATCAGGGACTGTTTCTGGACAAAATAGCAATAACTGCTATTTACACTAATTTTGAGTCTTCAGGGCCCAAATAGTGACCAAATGAGGCTTAGGCTCATTTTGTTGGTCAGCCAATAAGAGTCAGGATGATTTGGGTTTAAGGTATGGTCCTTAAGAAATAAATCTAGCCCCCAAACCCCAATATATCTTGTGGAAGTTTCAGTGATCCAAATTTACATTCTTTTGGCTAGAGCACCCACAGATAAAGATATGATATCCATATAGACAATGAGAGAGGAAGGAGGGAGAGATGGAAGAAGGAGGAGGGAGTGTAAGGAAAGAAGAAAGGAGGAAGGAAAGAAGAAAGGAGGGAAGGAAAGAAGGAAGGAAGGAAGGAAGGAAGGAAGGAAGGAAGGAAGGAAGGAAGGAAGGAAGGAAGGAAGGAAGGAAGGAAGGAAGGAAGGAAGGAAGGAAGGAAGGAAGGAAGGAAGGAAGGAAGGAAGGAAGGAAGGAAGGAAGGAAGAAAGGAAGGAAGGAAGGAAGGAAGAAGGAAGGAAAGAGGGGAAAGGAGGGAGGGAGAGAGGGAGGAAGGAAGGAGGGAAAAGAGGAGAGGGAGAGGAAGAGAGGAAGAGGAGGAGGAGGGAAGGGAGGGGAGGAAAGGAGACAGGGAAGGGAAGGAAGGAAGGAATATTTTTTTAACTGAATGACTGACATTATGGATATAATATGTAAATAGGTAAATAAATGACAAATTGAGGAAAGGAAGAACACTAAAAACTATAGCAAGGAGTTTTGACCTTTTTTCTGTCATAGACCTCTTGGCAGATTGGTGTCCAAGGATAATATTTTTAAATATATAAACTACATAAGATTATAAATGAAACTAATTATATCAAAAACAATTTTAAATATATATATTAAAATTTTCATGGAACTCCCAGGAGAAGAATGAGAGATCAGTGAAACTTCCTGTAGAAGGTGACCATTCAAAAAGTGTAAGGAAAAAGGAATACAAAAGAATAAAAGTCAAGTAAGGATCTTTGACATGATCTTTTAACAACTATGCAACTCCTGTTGGGTATCCTAAAATCTGAACTGCTATCTGAGAGTTAGATATTCCTTTGGTTTTGTTATATGTTACCATATATAGCCATTTAATAATAATGTTACAGTTCCAAGAAGAAGCATGGAGATTCCCCCTTATTCATTATTATTATTCATCAAATATTAAGCTTATTTTTAATTTAAGATCATTGTACCAGATTGATCAAAAGGTCACAAAGGAAGGGAGGGAGGAAGTGACATAAACTGAGATCTTTTGGGGGTTCCGGAAAGCCTGCAAACTCCCAGTTAAGTGGTTTCATTCAATTGGAGATCTTGGTTAATCACCTTTCATTGAATTGCCACAAACAACTCTCAGTGGCTCAAACTCCCAATTAAAGTAATCTCATTCAATTTTAAATTGAATTGAAAATTAGTCTTTCAGGAGTTGCTCCCCCACACCTCCATCTCTTCAGGCCAAAGATTAAAGCAAGCTCCAATATATCTAGGGCTACATTCCCAGATTTCTTTGCGGAAGTATTAAACAGGATCATACTTGCCAAGGAAGCTGTCTTCTTAGCAAGCTGTCCTGCCAGGACTTTTTGTCCATTGATGAAGATATTCTCTTCTCAATGTTAACCATTGACATCTTCCTAACAGGACCTTTTGCCCATTAAGAAGTTTGTCTTCCCAGTGCCAATAAATCCCTTTTTGCCACACAGATTTCGGGTTTGTGAATGCTTTCGTAATTCTTAAATTTCATCACAACTACCACTAATCTCATCATTTGACCTCATCAGAAGGAAGGAAGACAAGGAGGGAGGGAAGGAGCTGCATTGCTCAATTACAACTGATTGTTAGGATTCTCAATAAGGTACCTAATACGATTCCCAGATTATTATTTGTCCTCTTTCTTAAAGAGGACCATGACTGAAGGAAAGTGGCAAAATGAATAGAGCAGGTCTGGAGTCAGGAAATTGTTGTTATTGTCAAATTGTATCTAACTCTTTCTTATCCTATTTGGAGTTTTCTAGGAAAAGATAGTGGACTAGTTCACCATTTCATTTTATAGGTGAGGAAGCTGAGGCAAATAGGATTTAGTGACTTGCTCAGGTTCACACAGCTAGTAAGTGCCTGAAGCTAGGCTTTAACTCAGAAAGATGACTCTGACCTCAGGTCTAGCACTCTATCCACTCTATTCACTATGTGGATATCCTAGCTGTCCAATATGACTGAAGAATAGCAGCATAAAATGAGGAGGGACGGATCATATGGTCTCTGAGATCCCTTCCAGCTCTAAAGCTCTGATCCTCTTAAGTGTCCCATTTGTAAAATGGGAATTTGTAAGATGGAGAAAAAAATTTGTAATATAATCCTGATGTAGCTATCTCACAGGACTGTTGTGAGTTTCATGAGATGGAATGTATAATGGACTTTGCAAATATTAAATTGCTTACCCAGATATTAATACAGTTCAGAAATCTGAGCTTAAGTCAGCCAGAGAGATACACATAAAAGGATTCATTTCAGGCTTATTTTTCATGGTGAATGTTCCTTGAATATTTAAGAATACAATTTAATTACTACAAGAGTTTGATTCATGGACACCTTTCCCAGTATCTTCAGCTTCAATTCATGTGAGACGTACTGTGATTGGAGCAGTACAGAAGCTAGAGCCTGGGCTTTCTTTTTTCCTCCCTCGGGGTCCAGTAATGGCCTCAGAGATATTCTTTTAGCTTTTTCTCCAGTCATGAGAACCAATCTGTCACAGGGGACTCCTCTGGGACTGCCAATCATTGGGAAGGCTCCAGAGAACAACAGTGGCTTTGGGGAAGATGCTTTTTCGCCTCACATTGACTCTGGTCCTCACTGAGACTCTAATAATCGTTGGCACTCAGAGAATTATAGACTTTATGCTTGAAAGGAATGGTAGAGATATCTATCTCTCCTTTCCCATTTTACAGTTGAGGAAACTGAGACCAAAATCACACCAGCAGTAATGGCCAGAGCTTGTACTTGAATCCAGATCCTGTTACCTTAAATGCAGTGTACTCTCTACATTTCCCCTCAGGGAAGAATCTATTTCCTTGAATCCTGCTGGGACAAGGTGAGTGGAAGCTCCCAGTGGGGTTAATTACTGGACCAGTGGCAGAGAGTGGGTCTCTGAGATGTTCATGGAGATTTTTTTCCCTCTGACTTACCATCTGGAGGTGAGAGAAGAGAAGGGTTTGGGTAAGGACGCTGTCCTTCTTTAGTTTCCATGGTGACACTGTCCTCAGGGAAGTGCTTGAGTTTCAGCGAAGACAAGCACAGTTTGTATCTATGATGAGTGATCTCAGCTTCTGGGCTCCCAGCCTCTCCCCACTCCCATCCATCCTCCATTCAGCTGCCAGAGGGATCTACTTAAAGCCAGGGTTTGACCACATAACTCCATTTCCCATCATCAGCCTTGTTTTGACTCCAAGGAACTTCTGCATCTTCAAGATAAAACTGATCAGCTAATTTCTCCTCTCTAAACTGATTGACTCTGTTTTTGATTTTCAACACTTTCTCAGATTGCCCAGTTATCTTTCCTCTGATTGGAGGACTGGGGAACGGAGCAATAATGTCCTCCATCCTTTATAGAGGGCTCAGATCAGAGCTTTCCAGATACCTCTCCATTTTCCATCAATAGCTCTTGTTTGTTCTCCCCCTGCATTGGGCACACCATAGTATACTCCCTATTTCAGCTTCATTTTGAATATTGTCTTTCCCTCCTTAGATTATAAACTCTTCAGGAGGCAGGGATTGTCTTTCTTTTCCCCTTTGTATCCTCAGTGCTTAACATAGTACCAGGCACATAGTAGGCACTTAATGGGTATTGACTTGAACTGAAAATGTCCCGCACTCCAACCCCCAACACTTAAACTCCAGTGGTTCCCTATTACTTCCAGTCCTCTATCTTCTCTGAGTCTGACCCTGGCTGAGTTTGTCCCAGGTTATTATATTTATTAGAATTATATTATATCTTATTATATATTATATATATTATTATATCTGTTATAATTAGATCATTTACAATATGCAGATTATAAACCAATCATTATATTATTAGGGAACCATTATTTGTAATAAGATTAAATCAATCATATTGAACTATTAAGCACCATGCTAAACTAGATAACCATTGTCTTATCAATTCCACTGAGTTAGCACCTTGTAAGAATCCTTGTTTCAAAACTAATGCAAACAAGATTAGAAGGGAAGTAACAAATTGGGAAAACATTTTTACAGTTAGAGGTTCTGATAAAGGCCTCATCTTCAAAATATACAGAGAATTGACTTTAATTTATAAGAAATCAAGCCATTCTCCAATTGATAAATGGTCAAAGGATATGAACAGACAATTTTCAGATGATGAATTTGAAACTATTTCCACTCATATGAAAGAGTGTTCCAAATCACTATTGATCAGAGAAATGCAAATTAAGACAACTCTGAGGTATCATTACACACCTGTCAGATTGGCTAAGATGACAGGAACAAATAACGATGAATGTTGGAGGGGCTGTGGGAAAATTGGGACACTGATGCATTGTTGGTGGAGTTGTGAAAGAATCTGGCCATTCTGGAGAGCAATCTGGAATTATGCCCAAAAAGTTATCAAAATGTGCATACCCTTTGACCCAGCAGTGCTACTACTGAGCTTATATCCCAAGGAACTACTAGAGAAGGGAAAGGGTCCTGTATGTGCCAAAATGTTTGTGGCAGCCCTTTTCATAGTGGCTAGAAGCTGGAAGATGAATGGATGTCCATCAATTGGAGAATGGTTGGGTAAATTATGGTATATGAATGTTATGGAATATTATTGCTCTGTAAGAAATGACCAGCAGGAGGAATACAGAGAGGCTTGGAGAGACTTACATCAACTGATGCTGAGTGAAACGAGCAGAACTAGGGGATCATTATACACTTCAACAATGATACTGTATGAGGATGTATTCTGATGGAAGTGGATATCTTCAACATAGAGAAGAGCTAATCCAATTCCAATTGATTAATGATGGACAGAATCAGCTACATCCAGAAAAAGAACACTGGGAAATGAGTGTAAACTGTTATTTTTACCTTCTGAATCCAATTCTTCCTGTGCAACAAAAAATTCGGTTCTACACACATATATTGTATCTAAATTATACTGTAATATATTTAACATGTATAAGACTGCCTGCCATCTGGGGTAGGGGGTTGAGGGAGGAAGGGAAAAAATCTGAATAGAAGTAAGTGCAAGGGATAATGCTGTAAAAAATTACCCCTGCATATGTACTGTCAAAAAAAAGTTATAATTATAAAATAAAATAAAAATTAAATTATTAAAAAAAAAAAAATCCTTGTTTCAAGTACAGAGTTCTGGCCCATAACACCTATTCTTTTTTATTGTCTATTTTCTTCCAATATAGTTAAAAAAAAAAAAAAAAAGCCTAACCCAATCAATCTATTTTGTTGTTGTTAGCTTTCCTTCATTAACTTTAGCATTCCTAACAAGATTTTCCAGGAAATAAGCAATTATGAAGCACCATGTCCCACACTCTTTACAAATATGATCTGATTTGATCTACCAAGGTGGAGGAATAAAGCAAACTTGAAAGGTAGGTGTTAATATTATTCCCATTTTAGCTGAGTAAACTAAGACAGACAAAAGTTATGTGACTTGCCCAGGGTCATACAATTAGTAAATGTTTAAGGCAGTATTTGAACTCGGGTCTACTTAATACTAGATCTAATCTTCTGTCATGCTACCATGTTAGGCTCTTATTTGACTTTCCTTCCATATTCTTTCTTTAAAATTAATTAAGTTAACTAAAAATTAATTCTTTAAAGTTAATTTTCTTGAGTTCTCCCTATTCCCATATTGGTATTTTCAGACTAGTCCCATTTTTCTTCTTCATTGGAATTATTTCCCTTTGCCTTCAGAATTAATTAAGCACCTAGTATTTTACCAGATACTTTGCTAAATGCTTTACCAAACTTATCTTGTTTGATCCTTATAACAAGCTTAGAAAGTAAGTACTATTATTATCCCCTTTACAGGTGAGAAAACTGAGGTAGCAGAGTCTACCCTGGGCCATACATTTCATTTGCCCTTTTAAAATTTCTTTTATGATTTATTTAATATTTCTTCCCAGTTATATTTAAAACAAATTTTTTAAACACTTGTTTTTAAAACTTTTGAGTTCCAGAGTCTCATCCTTATCACCAGCCCCAGCCCCCTTAGGAAACCACATGTGAAGTTATGCAAAACATTTCCATAAAAGTCATGTTGTGAAAGAAAGCATAAATCCACTACACTAATTTAAAAAACATTCAAGAAAAATAAAATTAAAGAGAGACTGAGACTGAGATAGAGACAGAGACAGAGAGAGAGAAAGAATGCTTCAATCTGTATTCAAATATAATCAGTTTCTCAGTATGAATAGGATTTTTCATCATAAGTTCCTTCAGAGTAGTCAAGGATCATTGTGCTGCTGAAAACAGCAGTTATTTTCAACTGGTGATTGCAGAATATTGCTATTACTTTGTACACAGTACATTTTATTTTGCTTGAATTCATGGAGGATTTTCCAGGGTTTTTTCTGAGAGCATCTTGCTTATCATTTCCCAGAGAACAAATAATATTCTATGACAATCACATACCACAATTTATTCAGCCATTCTTCTATTTGAACGAGATGGAGTGAAATCTCTAAAAGACCATTGTGAAAATCGAATAAGGCTTTATCTACCCCAGAGTTGGAGTAGACCTGAAGGTAGTCCTTGGGCATTGACCCAAGGATATACCTACTTCCCTTCCTGCTATTTCTCCATGACATCATTTCCTTCATACCTACATCAAATATGGGCAGCTATGTACTTACTGGTCAAAGTTCAATTTCCTGGGTAGTTTCTGGTTTAGAATGTAAGACCCTCAGCCAATGAGGATGAGGGTCAGTGGTGGGAGGGGCATTTGTATTAGGGGTTATTTAAACTGCTGACCTGTCTCCAGAAATGCCTCCTCCCTTTGACTGGTTATTTCCACTTGGAGGGATGGTCACTTCTAATGCATAATGAAATTTTGTTTTGTTCCTAGAGATATCTCTGGGTTGTTTTTTTTTTTGGTAGTTACTCACTCTCTGAGCCACACATATTGATGGACATCCCCTCACTTTCCAATTTTTTTTTTTTTAACCAACAAGAGACTATTACAAATATTTTTGTTCATATAGGTTCTTTTCCTAATTAAAAAAGAAATCCCTTCTGGTATTCATGCCTACTAGTGGTATTGCTAGGATAAAGGGCATGCATGAATTTATAGCCCTTTGGGCACAGATCATTTATCAACTGAGGCATAGTTCTTTTTTTTATAAACTTGACTCAATTCCCTTTATGTTTAAGAAAAAAGTACTTCTTAGAGAAATTTGCTTCAAATTTCTTTTTACCAGTCCTAACTGTATTTCTCTCCCTTTATTCTATTCTCTCTCTCCTTTCATCCAGTCTATCCTCAAAAGTGCTTTGCTACTGACTATTCCCTCCCCCAATATGTCCTCTCTTTTATCATCTTCTATCTTCCCCATATCCCATTCCTCTCTTATTTTTCTGTAGAGCAAGATAGATTTCTATACCCATTTTGAGTGTGTATTTTATTTTGTTTTTGAGTAAGGCTTCATTTCTCAGACATAGAGGGAACTGAGTCAACTTTATTTTTTTTAAAAATAAGAGCCATGATCCAGTTGATAAATAATCAAAAGATATGAACTATGCTGAAGGGCTACAAATTCACACATATCCTTTGACCTAACACTACCACTACTAGGCATAAATCCCAAAAGAGATTTAAAAAAAAAAAAAAAAAAAGGTAAAGCAACTATATGTATAAAAATATTTATAGCAGTTATTTTCTCAGGGGAAAAAAATGGAAATTGAGGGAATGTCCATCAATTGGGGAATGGCTAAATAAATTGTGATTATGATGGAATGTTTTTGTTTTATGGGAAATGATGAGCAGATTGCTCTCAGAAAAAATACCTGAAAAGTTCTCCATTAACTCAAGCAAAGTGAAATGTACTGTGTACAAAGTTATAGCAATGTTCTGGGATGGCTTTACTGATCTCAGAAGTACAATGCTTCATGACTATTCTGAAGCACTTATGATGTAAAATCCTATCCATACCCAGAGAAGGAACTGATTTGTGTCTGAATACAGATTGAAGCATGTGCGCTCTCGTCTCTCTCTCTCTCTCTCTCTCTCTCTCTCTCTCTCTCTCTCTCTCTCTCTCTGTCTCTCTCTC